>NW_007251400.1:0-64026 GCF_000164805.1 Carlito syrichta | reverse complement strand
CAAGTTGCCCAGGTGGGTCTCAAACCTGCGGGCTCAGGCAATCCACTCACCTCAGCCTCCCAAGGTGCGGGATTACAGGCCGAACCACCGAGCCTGGCTTGATTGTACTTTTTATTTGATTCTCTGCCTCTTTGTTGTTGATGCATAAGAATGCAACTTTCTTTTGCATGTTTATTCTGTACCTCGAGACTTTGCCAAAGTCTGTTATCAGTTCAAGGAGATTTATAAAAGATTCGCTTAGATTTTTGAGGTATAGGATCATATCATCAGCAAAGAGGGATAACTTGACTTCTGTTTTTTCTATTTGGATACCTATGATTTCCTTCTCTTATCTGATTGCTCTAGCTAGCACTTCCAACACTATGTTGAAAAGGAGGGGTGAGAGTGGGCAGCCTTGTCTTGTTCTGGTTTTCAGGGGAAATGTTTCCAATTTCTCCACTTAGCTATATGTTGGTTGTGGGTTTATCATAGATGGCTCTTACTATTTTGGAGACTCCTACATTTCTATGAACAAATTTTCACTCTCAATTTTTTTGATGTCTTTGTTATGGTAAACTAATATTAGAAGTTATTAAAGGTTGCAGCCAGGAGAGGAAATAGCTATATTAGTGGCTAAAATGTTTAGGATTCTTTTAATCACAAATTATGAATATTTAACACAAATTAGTTTGGGCAAAGAAAAATACGTCTCCAGGCCTGGTTTCAATAGGGCTTCATAATATGGCTTTGGGGATTTTTCATGTTATTTTTGTTTCTAGTTCCTCTGAGTTGATTGTCTTATGGTTGCTAGATAGTTACTAGAAACTATAAAGCCTCACAGGCTGAAACCCTGTGGAAAAAAATTGAGAGTCTTTCTTGTGGCATCACCCACTAAAGTTTTACAGCTTTTAATTGGGTCATTTGACCATCCATAAAGCTATATAATGATCAAGAAAATGAGAAATGCTGATTAGATTAGATCTGGTCTTATGGTGTACTCTGAGACCAAAATATGAACTGGTCTGGAGAAGGGGATTGCTTCTCCAGGGGGACCTGGATGGGGGAGAAGGAATACCAAGTGGCAAAATGGTGACATGTGATTATTTTCTCCTTCTGCACCCATGACGAACAGTGATAATCAATCATAGCACTTTCTCTCATCATACCTGGATGTAGTTTCTGCAACATTGTCAATGCTGGGGTTTAGTCAGCCACCAACAATCCATCAGAGTTGGCAAGCAAGACAAATAATTTATGCCGTCACTGGCCTAGAAGCAGAAAATAGCTGGAAATCCTTAAAGGAAGGCATGATTTCACTCACCAGTATGTCAACAGAGAAGCAGATAAAAATAATTCTATAGTAAGACTGAAATTGATCACTGATAAGCATTTTTATCTGCCCTCCACTTTGTGTGTGAATGTGTTTAAGAAATGTTTTGCTTATAGGTTCTGAAAAACTCTCTGGAATAGTAGAACAGTGACCAATACATTCTTTTCAGGATGGCCATTAAAAGTGGTTGGAAAACTATTCTGTGATTTCAATGGCACAGCCAAAATAACTGGATTTTTATACAAGAATAATGTAAACCATAAACAAATGAAATCAGACTTAAACAGACTTGGTTTCCTTTAGGAGCCCAGTGGTCAGAATTTCAGGAATTCTGAGCCTGAATCCTGACTCTGTGTTACTGGCACCCAGGACCAGCTTGTAGATAGCCACCTATGCAACCAGGGAAGTCCCGGAAGGTACCTCCCTTCCTGTGTCTTTTGCCTAAATGTTCTCAGGACTGGCCCACATAGGCCAGATATTCCAGAATTAAACATCCATTTTTGTGATTTAAAGCTTTGTTCCCTTGTTCTTCTTTTAAAATGCCCTTGGCAGGGTCCTGTGAAGAACAGACCATTAAGTTCTCTACTGGTCATTTACAACACTAGCTGGAGTGCTGTGTTGTTCTTTGAAGGTAAGTTTTATTGTATGGGAAGTGGGAAAAATGCTGGGGCTTGGGGTGCTAAAAACTGATGAAAGTGACCAGATAATGGAGGTTGACAAAGCCAAAGACAAATGTTTCTTCTCACTTTGTTATGGGGCCTTAGCTGCGCCTTGGGGATGCAATTTGAGAACCTAGGAATTCCAATGTGTTTATTCTGTCCCAAGTTAATTTAACAGATATTTACTAAGTGCCTACTATGCCTGAGGTTCTTAGGAGAACACAAAGATGTAGTTTCTGACAGAGGAATCTTAATTATCTAATCACATATGGTGGGAAAATAGTAATGTCACCCTATTTTGCATAGTGTTTTAAAAGTTTTCAAGTTAATGACCATAAAATTACTCTATGATTCTTTGTACCCTCCAGGCTAGAAAAGTGTGCTATTTTCTCATTCACAAGCTGGTGTACTTTCTTAATATTCTTTTGGGATTTAGCAAGTAAGTCGACATGATATTGCTGAAACATTTCACTTTCTCAGTTCTGTCTGATGCTTATACAGTGGTTTTGGTAATTTTTGCTTTCTTTCTCCTCTCCTCTCATTCTTCTCTTTCAGATTTCCCCCTCACCCCTCTCTGTTTCTCCCGCCCTCTTCTTCTCTAATACGCTCTTTCTCGTCTTTGTTCTCTATAACCATCTTTCTGCCTCTTTCTCGCTCTAATCTCTGTCTCTTTCCTCCTCCTTGTCTCTCTTTCTTTAATCCTACCTCTTTTTCTTTCTTTCCCTCTCTATCCCCGCATCTTTCTCCCTTGTCGCCTCTCTTCCCTCTTCTCCTTTTGGTCTTATTTGCTCCCACTGCACACCGACTTCTATGTGGTGAGGAAAGGGAGGAGTCCGACCTCAGATAGTTCTAAGTTTTCATCAGCTCACCCTTGACCCTACAGAGGAGGAACAGAACTCCACTCTTTTGAATACCCATCTATAAATGACTTCAATTTCTGGTTTCGGTGATGTCTCCCTTCCTGGGACAGTCACATAGGCCCTGGGGGATGAGTACCCCTAATAAAGTCTATCTTGTTTGTGGACCCACCTTGGCAAACCACAGTTGCTGCAACTGGCAGTTTCATTAGCACTGACTGGAGATAGGGAGAGTGGCCTCCCCCATAAAGTGGGAGTCTTATTATCAGAAGGAACTGAGGAAGCAACACAGAACAGGAAAAAGAAAAAAGAAACAAACAAAATAAAAGCCATTATTCTTCATCTCTAGAAGATAACCCATACATACATCATAGGAAATACCTTGGGGCCTTAGGTGACTTTTTCTGCATTAAATTCACTGAAGACAAGTTAAAGTCCATGAATATTTATTTTCCTTCTGTCCTAAGTTATTTTCTCCTATTGAATGTGTTAGCTAACACGTTCTTTAACACCTGATATAAAGAGCAGGCTGTCACAGCATTAAAAAAACAGTTTGTGGAAGCATTTAGAGACCTCTGGAATACATAATTAAGGGACCAATTCAATTGAGTTCAACAAATATTCACTGAGTGTATATTTTGTCCCAGGGTCACCAGATTAAATTGCAAATATATCAGGAAGAAAATAATCAAAAGAATAACTGCTATACATTTTAAAATGTAGAGATCTAAATATGGTTACTTAGACATGGAGGTGATGCAGGGGAGTGGGGAGCTGACCTTACCAGAGAAAATGAAGTCTGCACACTCTCAGTGTCTGGAGGAAGTGGTGGAGGTGCCCCATGGCCACCGTTATACTTGCTTCCTCCCAGCCCTTCAGATGTGGCACAGTAGTAAGATCTTACCCTCATATAGTTCCCATGGGGTGGTTCAGCCAATAAGATGCTTTCTTGTGCATTATCTCACTTGATTCCACATCACGGCCCTGTGAGGTGGGCAGGAGAATCAGCATTGCCCCTAGTAAACAAAGGACATCCAGGAAAGTGAAGTGACCTCTCCAGTGTCACACAGTGAGAGAGCTAGGACTCCAACTGAGCTTTTCTGAGTGCAAGATAGGGACCTTTCCTACAACATCACTACAAGGTTCTGTTTCTCAGGGGAGGAATGACGGAGGACCACAGTATTCTTCCCGAGTGCCTTTCCTCTCTGTCTTACACTGAAGTGATTTTCTTTGGACTCTCCTTCATGTGCATTTAAGGCAGTGGAACCCCAAGTTCATTAATTGTCACAGTTCCCTTGGGGAACTTTAATACCTCTCCCAGCTCCCCCTCACCTTCCTGACACATACATAGACTCCTGATCCCAACCTCTTCTTGACTTTGGCTGACATTTTGACATTGTTGCAGACTGAATCTCCAGAAAACATGCTGAAATATAGTTAGAATTGCCATCAGTTTATTGAGGAATGACCGTGGTGAAAGGAAAAGAAGCAGGATTGGGCACAGGAAGCTATCAAACTGCACGCAGAGCTGCCAAAGGCTCTGCCCGCCCAATGGAGAGTTCTGGAGCAAGGATAGCTCTTAGAGAAATACTCATTAGGTGGAAATGGCCAGGCCCTGTACTACTGCTTAGCTCAGTTACGTCTGGGGTCTCCTGAGAAAAGTGCAATGTTGGCTTGGAAGCCGAAGAGGCTACCAGCTGGAGGTGGTCTGCTCCCCAGAGTCCTTGCAACTGGGCAGTGGCTTTTTTCCCAAAGGAGGGTCTGAGCTGCACTTCTCCATCTATGCCACAGACACCTTTTCGTATGTTAACTTATGTTGGTTACTTAGTTGTTTTATGTCTTTGGGGTCTTACCTCAGTAACTGGAATATAACCTTACTAAGAGGCTGGGCGCAGTGGCTCAGTCTGTAATCCCAGCACTTTGGGAGGCCAAGACGAGAGAATTGCCTGAATCTGGGGGTTCAAGACCAGCCGGGGCAACTTGGTGAGACCTTGTCTCTACAATAAATCATAAAAACTAGCTGGGTGTGGTGGCATGCATCTGTAGTTCCAGCTACTTGGAAGGCTGAGGTGGAAGGATCACCCAAGCTCAGTGGGTCGAGGCTGTGGTGACCGTGAGCATGCCACTGCACTCCAGCCTGGGCAACAAGAGTGAGACTCCAACTAAAAAAAAAAAAAAAAGAAAAAAAAGAGGCAGAGCCATTTTTTAAAACAGGAACCCATTGCAATTTATTTTCATGAAAAACATAATCCTTAAAAAGTATTTACTTTATTTTTATATATTTAAGTGGTACAAGTGCAGAATTCTTACACACATTTGTGTAGTGGTGAAGGCTGGGCTTCTATTGTACCTATTACCCGAATAGTGAACATTGTCCCCAAGAGGTAATTTTTTTTTTGTGTGTATTACCTGAGCCCACAGGTTCAAGATCAGCCCGGGCGACTTGGCAAGACCTCATCCAAGAGGTAATTTTTAAACCTTCATCCTTCTCCTACCCTCTTACCTTAAAAGTCATTTAAAAAAAGATTGTTATTTTTAAATTCTTTATCAGGAAATTCGTAGGTATCCATTACTTTATGTCAGTTACTAGTATTTTATTTTGTTCATTTGATGGTATCATGTTTACCTGATTATTCATGATCTTTGTGGTAGGGCCATTTAAAAAAATTCCTTCTGCAAAGTAGCACAGTAGATTTTCTATTAGATCATTGACTGAATTGGGGAACAAAATAACTGGATGTATCTGGAGTAAAAGGATGATAGTCTCCAAAACCTCCACATAAGAGAAATAAATATTACCCCTCCTGCAGGAACTTGACAGGTTGGAACTAAGAACAAATGATACACATGGGCTTTGTTTAAAATTTAATTAAGCTTTAAACTTTTTAGTCTGTTAGATTGGAAATATTTAATGTATTAAAAAAACAAATTCTTGAGGTTTATACTTTGGAAAATGAATAAGTCTAGGCCAGACACAATAACTGGATTTAGATTTGATCAACTAAGAGGCACAACCTTAAAAAAGAAGCTGGTTCTGTTCTTGGGTGATGGGCTGGTCATCACCCAACCAACCCTCAGACTTCTCTTTGTTTCCCTTGGGGGCTGACACAGAAAAACTCCCCCTGAGTACTCCTGTAGTACTCTCAAAGCTCAGGGAAAGAGTTCAGGGACTGATGAGTGCCATCAGGAATTTATCCTGCAGGAAAAAATGGGAGGTGGCATAGTTGTGAACCCAGACAGATACTTCGTTTCATCCCTGTGCAGAGTTTCCACCTGTTAAATCTTCCTGTCATTATTTCGAAGTAACAGCTAAAGCAACCATTCCCACTCACTTCGTTTTGATGGTGCTTTAAAATATGTTTCCCTGGTGGCAAAATATGCTTGATAAACAGAGAGAACTATCCTTTCAAAAGTAGTTTTTAGTGCACAAACAGCTGTCTTCCATTTTTGGCATAGGAAAGGAACAACTAAAATGACTAATCTCACTAAGTATTACAATAAAAGTCCTGATGAAACCTTAACTATATAATTCACATCGTTAGTAGCCCTGTAATTACAGCTCTAGATGGAACACACACACACACACACACACACACACACACACACACACACACACACACACCCCTCCTTCTAGAGCACATTTAATTACTATCTGTCTTTATGGTTGCCTTTCTTCCTAGAGGAGTGCTGTACTTACATATTAACCCCAATATCAATCATTTATCTATCCTGGAAAGGTAAATGTGTTTTTGAATGAAACATTTATTTATTGCCATTTCTATTATCCTAGAAGATAATCGGGAGGATAGTCAATATTGCTTGATTAAAATTGGGGCTTACACATCTTAGTAAATAACATACTGCCATCTATACTTCATTAAAGCATCAACCTGCATTGATTTTTATGTTATCCTACACAAATGAACAAGTTTTGTGGGATGTACGTCAATGAAACAGATGCCTAACTATAAAAATTATCTCCAGGACATTATTTTAGAAAATGTTCATTTAAAAAGATGTTTAGGGTTACCAAGGGATAAATTAAGGATACTTTAAAAAAAATCAAGTTGAGGCCGGGCTCAGTGTCTCAGCCTGTGATTCCAGCACTTTGGGAGGCTGAGACAAATGGATTGCCTGATCCCACAGGTTTGAGACCAGCCCGGGCAACTTGGCAAGACCTCCTTGTCTCTATAATAAATAGAAAAATTAGGTAAGCATGGTAGCGCACGTCTATAATTCTGGCTACTTGGAAGGCTGAGGCAGAAGGATCACCGGAACCCAGCAGGTCGACGCTGGGGTGGCTGTGAGTGTGCCACTGCAACAGAGTGAGACTCCAACTTAAAAAAAAAAAATCAACTTGATCTCTCTATTACTAAATATATTTGGAAATTGTCCCTCAAAAGGCCATCAGTGCCATAGGTAAGTTTGCAGCCATAGCTGCCTTTCCTAATAAATGATCATGTCTACATTTCCTTTCAAAAACCTGCAGGGAGTAAAGAGTAGGGAAGCAGGTTGCACATGTCTGATCTTTTTTGGGACCCACCGGTGGGACAACAGGTGTAACCAATGTCTCTGGTGGCCTTCATAATTCTTAGTCCTTCCTCGGGCATCCCCGTTGATTTACAGCATCGAGATGCTGCCCGTTCCTAGGAGAGCCTCTGGTGACGACAATCACTTGCTTTCAGGTAGCAGTGATGTGGCTTTGTCTTGCCAGTCAGATTATGCAGAAGACGACATCCTGGGGGTGGTTAGGAGCACAGCCTTGAAATCAAACTGTTTAGATTTAGATGCTGGATCTGCCACTTAGAAATGACCTTAGGCAATTTTTGCTTCTTTACGTCTCAGTTTTCTTACACATACAACAGGGATAATAATAGCACATCACGGGACTGTTGACAAGAAATAAGATAATGTGTTTGAGGTCCTTAGTCCACGGCCTGGCACAAAGGAAGTGTCCAGAAAGTGATAGCTGTGTTTATTATTGAGTCGAACTAACAGGAGACTCAAACTACAATGTAGCATGTCCGGAAAAAATGTTTAGACATAGGAATCTATTTTGGGGAAACCATGCTCTGGTTAAGATTCTTTTGGTTGCAAAGAAACAAAACTTTGAACTAGCTTCAGTTAGAAGGGTACTGAATGTGAGTCACAGGACAAAGATGAAAACTAGAGTCAGAGCCCAGCGTGGTGGTTCAACTTGTAATCCTAGCACTTTGGGGAGGCTGAGGCGAGAGGATTGCCGGAGTCCAGGTGTTCAAGACCAGCCTGGGAAACTTGGTGAGACCTCGTCTCTACAATATACCAAAAAATTAGCCACGTGTGGTAGCATGTGCCTGTAGTTCCGGCTACTTGGAAGGCTGAGGTGGAACGATTGCCTGAACCCCGCAGGTCAACGCTGGGGTGGCCATGAACGTGTCACTGCACTCCAGCCTGGGCGATGGAGTGAGACTCTGACTCAAACAACAACAGCAACAACAACAACAAAAGCAACAAGAAAGGTAGACTTAGCCTCACAGGATAGAGCCGGGAGCTAGAAGCCATGCCTGGGGTAACTCCATGTGTCTTCATGTCCTTAGGGCCTTCCCGTTTCTGCTTCTGTTCATACTTTTATTTCCCCCTCCTCTCTGTTGGACAAATTCCTCTGCTTACTCTTCTCACATGTGGCTCAAGTGGCCTCTCCAACACCATTGAGAGCAACTAGCTTGTGTGTATCCTGACACATAATTTGTGAAGTCTGATTGGCATAGCTCATCTGTTTAAGACAGACCACACGAACCATAAACCACTGTCCAGTCAAAAGACTGGATCCTCTCTGGTCAATTATTTACCCATGATTCAATCAGTCGTGAAGTTAAGGTCACCTGGAAGGCTCGTGCTGCCTCTTTCAGGTCTGTGGGCAGAGCAGATTTTCTAGGAAAAAGTGAGAATATCTATCTGGTACAGTCTGCCAGAGAGACCTGAGAGACCTACTGTAAACAGCTTGGTTAATTCAGTCTTAATGGCAAGGGCCCAATCACAGAGAAGTAGAAAAGTCCTTAAAATGGGTGGTCTCTTCACTGCTCTCTCCAAATGCAGCTGGTGTTAATGTAGCTGTTCAGCAAAGTATCTCTCCATTTGTGCCTTTCAGGGAAGTAGGTCAGAATGGGAAAGACTATGCCAGATTTTTCCATGCAGAGGAAAGAGCATGTAAAGAGATTGAGGGTAAGGGTGGGAGGAGGCTAGGGGAAGGTGGGCAAGGATGTTGAATCAGTGTGACCCAGGTTGTTGAAGATGTGGGAGATCTCCGGGAGACCCAACTGAGAGAAGACTTTCTGAATTCCTCTGACCCAGAACCCTAGGGACCTGGTTTTCCTTTCTGTTCTGACAAGGGAGGTGTGTGGCTGTTTGCCAGAAAGAGTTGCTCACTGCAGACTGCAGCTGTGCCTCATCCTCCCATGGGACACTGACTTCCCTAGAGAACTGGACCAGGGCGACAGGTTAGTAAGAACAAGGATTCCCCAGGTTTGCAAATCCTGAGCCAAGCAAGGAATTCCTCACATTCTTCCCAAGGATGGCTGGTCCAGAGTCAGTGGCTACACTTAAAATGCCAGAGAAAGAAATCTGTTGCTGTGGAGATATGTGAGATGAGCCTTTGAAGTAACTGATAAAGTACCTGAGGTCCTCACCTCCAGTTTTGCCAAAAATCTCGACACTTTCTCTTTGGTCAGGGGAGGTGGTAGCCTTGGATTGTGGCCAAGTCTCCCAGTCTCATTTAGTTGTAATTGCCTTTTAGGTAATAATGTGACCCACTGAGTCAAGAGAATGGGAAGAGAGCTCTCTTTTTCCTTGGGCAGTCGCCAGATCGTCTTGGCCAAGAGAAATAGCAATTCAGGTTATGTATCAGTCCTTTTATGCTCATGATAAGGAAGGGAGAGGGTGATGGTCAGGAACATGGAGAGAGTAAGTCCAGGGAAAGGGATCACCAGAAAATTTAAGCAGCGATTATGAAAGGAACAACAATAATAGGTACCATTTATGTAGTACCAACTCTCAGGCACCTCGCATACATTTATTTCTTCCCAAACCCTGCAAAGTACAAAGGAAATATCCATTGTATAAGTGAAAGTTCAGAGAGATTAAATAACTTGCCCAGATCCATATAGAGGACAAATTGGAGTCTGCCTGATGCCGACATCGATGGACGTTGTACTAACTTTTGCTGATTCTCCAGAATGAGACCCTAAAAATAATAATGAGTATAAAAAAAAAAGGAAAAGAGTTTTACCTAGAGGTCTAGATGAAGGGAAAGAAGTCAACCAGAATAGGAAGAGAAAGGTGCAAGGTGGATAGCCATGGGCAAGGATTTAGACATAGCATAGAGTTATTGAATGAAACATTCAGGTCATTTGGTTTGTCTGTGTAAAAGGGATTTAGGACCCCTCTTCTAGGGAAAAAAGAAAGCTTGAATGGAGAGTGCCAAGAAAAGGAGGAAAAAACATCCAGCTACTTTTTCCAGGATTGCCTAAATTCTAGAACAGTTGAAAACAAACATTCTATAAAGTCTGAGAAAAAAACGCCCTTGGATATTTGTCAAAACTAAGAAGCAATGTTATTGTTTTTATCATCATTCAAATATTTAGATATATTCTGGATGGGAATAAATTTCAAAAAGCTCTGAGTACGCACACAGGTGCAATGCCACATGCAACAGCTGACAGGCCACCTCCCTGCCCTCTGGCCCTGCCCTCTGCTCTCTCTCTCCCTGAAGCAGCGATGCTAACAGCTGATCTACAGAGACAGGTGAATCTAATGTTACACTCCAGGGACTAATCCATGCATGAACTTCTGAAAAGTGAACTCTTCTTTTTTGAGCACTCAACATTTTCATTAGAAAAATTATATTGTAAAATTATATTGAGAACAATTTCTGACATCTCTGTGTTCTGCTAAGCAGGAAAAGCCCCAAATTTCTTTATTTGTCTATCTTTATGAAGGTTTTCCCACAATTGAAGTCTCCACATTAGGAATAAAATAAGTGAGGAGAGCTCAGAGACTGAAGTTTTCATCATAAAGAAAGTCAGCAAAATCTAAACACTTTGGATTATTTGTGATGGTCAGGCAGCATCTATATATGATCACAACGCCTCCAACTGCATGAATTGCTACACAGTGTGACACATTACTTTTTGACTCCCAGGAATACACTTATTGAGATGCAGGGCATTGTAGAATGGTGAGGTGCATCATTAACTAGACTGGAATCTGGAAAAACTATTTCTGAAATAAGTTTTTGAAAAGATAATACCACAACAAAGAAAGAGAACTACAGGCCAATATCTAGATGAACATAGATGCAAAAATTCTCAACAAGATTCTAGCAAATCAGATCCAGCAATATATCTAAAAAATTATCCACCATGACCAAGGAGGCTTCATCCCTGGGATGCAGGGCTGGTTTATCATCTGCAAAACCATAAATGTAATTAAATACGGCAACAGACACTTCTCAAAATAAGATATACAAGCAGCCAGCAGACACATGAAAAAATGTTCAGCCTCACTAATCATCAGAGAAATGCAAATCAAAACCACACTGATATACTACCTAACTCCAGTCAGGCTGCCCATCATTAAAAACTCAGAAAACAACAGATGTAGGAGAGGATATGGAGAAAAGGGAACACTTCTACACTGTTGGTGGGAGTGTAAACTAGTACAACTTCTGTGGAGGACAGTGTGGTGACTTCTAAAACATCTAAAAATCGACCCTCCATGCGTTCCAGCAATCTCCTTTCTGGGAATATACCTGGAGGAACTCAAATCATTCTACAAAAAAGATACCTGTGTATGCATGTCTATTGCAGCACTAGTCACAATAGCAAAAATCAATCATGCTGCCCATCAAAACTGGACTAGATAAAAAAAAAAAAGGTACATATACATAATGTTATGCAGCCATAAAGAAGGACAAAATTATGGACATCACAACAACTTGGATGGGTTTAGATCTATCATACTCGGTGATTTATCACAGAATTTAAAAAATGAAGTACCACATGTTATCACACATAAGTGGACCCTGAACACCTATCATAATAGTACAAAAAAGGAATTGGCAGTAGTGGGACACTCCCAGGGGAGGAGGGGGGCACATAATATCAATAAGGGTGCCTGATTCTAATCCAGGTGAAGTGTAGTCTAGTGGGAGGCTCAAAACTTCACCTGTACCTAAACCACTTATGTACACAATCTTGACTGGTACCCCACAAATTTAAAATAAAATAGAATTAAATTTTAAAAAATTAAAAAAGGGTACCAGAGTCAAATAAATTTGGGAACTGATGCATAGAAAAAGATGATCTTTTGGAGGTTCATGATAACTCTTTTCCACTGAACTTAGACCAAGTTTCAGAATTCTGTCAACATGGTGCTCCAATAAGCTCTACTAATTGACTAATTTTGATAAAGAAATGAAACCTATTTACCCTTCTTTTTCTACTCTGATCTAGTTAGTAGATAAGGCCAAAATCAGGGGCTATTCTGTGGCTTAGGATACCAGAAAAGCTCTGAAAGTGAGTGCTAGCTAGCCCTTTAGTCTAAAGACAGGAAGTCTTGAGTAAAGGAGTGTATTATTTACCAACTGAATTTGTAATAGCAGAACTTTGGTTTTGATAATGGGCTAGATAACATAATACCTTTGGGTGTCCATGAGCACAGAGGGAGTTGAGCTTCCTACCCAAAACAGTTGACCAGGAGACAGGTAGACAATCCAGCAGATGGTACTGTTATGAATGCAATGTGTGAATATAGCTTTTCTCCAAGAATAGTAAGGGACACTGAAATATCAACATGATAAAGAAGGAAAATCATTCCAGAAATGATGAAGAAAGAGCATTAGATAAAATTTCACAGCCATTCAAGACAAAAACTCTCATAAGACTAAAAATAGAGGGGAATTTCTTCAACTCACAAAGAATATCTAAAAAAAGCCCAACCCATAGCTAATACCATACTTAATGCTGAGAAACTCAAAGCTTCCCCACTGAGATCAGGAACAAGACAAGGATGTTCCATTTCATCACCATTTTCATTTATTTATTTAATTTTAAAGGTGTAGGGTACAATTCAGGATTAGGTACATAAGTTGTCATCAGACAGGTGAAATTTGAACCTCCCATTGGTCCTCATTTCGCCTGGTTTGAGATCTGGTACCCTTATTAGTGTTATATGTCCACCCACCCTATGGCAGTGACCTGCTACTACCAATTGCTTTTATGTAGTATTATGATAAATATTCAGGATCCACTTATGAAAACATGTGGTACTGAGTTCTTTGTTCTTGTGCTAGATCACTAAGTCTGATGGCTCTAAATCCATCCACGTTACTGTGATGTCCATTATTTTGCCCTTTTTTTATAGCTGTGTAATATTACTTCATGTGTATTTACCACATTTTTTAAACCCAGTACACGTTTGATGGGCTACATGGTTGGTTCCATGTTTTTGCTATTGTGAATAGTGCTTCAATAAACATGCTTGTACAGGTTATCTTTTTGAGAATGATTTGAGTTCCTCTGGGTATATTCCCAGGAGGGCCGATTTTTAGATCTTTTAGAAATCACCACACTGTTTTCCACAGAGGTTGTATTAGTTTACACTCCAACCAATAGTGTAGAAGTGTTCCCTTTTCTCCACATCCTCTCCTGCATCTGTTGTTTTTTGAGTTATTAATGATGGGCATCCTGACTGGAGTTAGGAGGTATCGCAGTGTGGTTGATTTGCATTTCTCTGATGATTAGGGAGACTGAGAATCTATTCATGTATCTTTTGACTGCTTGTATATCTTCTTTTGAGAAGTGTCTATTTATATTTCTTGCTCACTTTTTAATAGGGCTGATTGTTTTTTTTCCTTTTGGCACATTTAATTTTCTTGAAGATCATGGATGTTAGGCATTTGTCAGATGTGCAGTTGGCAAATAATTTTTTTCCATTCTGAGGGCTGTCTCCCCACTCTCTTGTTGATTTCTTTTGCTTTGCCAAAACTTTTCAGTTTGATGAGGTCCCCCTTGTCTATCTTCTCTCTTATGGCATGGGCTTTTGGCTTTGGATCAGGAATTGGTTGCCTATTCCAATTTCTGTAAGGGTGTCTCTTGCGTCTTTTAAGATTTTTTTATAGTTTGAATTTTTACATTTATGTCTTTGATTCATTTAGAGTTGATTTTTGTGTATGGGGTTAGGTAGAGGTCCTGTTTCAATCTTTTGCATGTGGTCAGCCAGTTTTTCCAGCACCATTTACTGAATAGGTTCTCCTCTCCCCGGTGGTTATTGGTGGATGCTTTGTTGAAGATAACTTGGTTGAGAAATTGAGGTTTTGCTTCCAGAATCTCTATTCTGTTCCATTGGTCTATATGCCTGTTCTTGTACCAATACCAGGCTGTTTTGATTATTGTAGCCTTATAATAACGTTTAAAGTCTGGTAATGTGGATTCTTCCCTCTTTGTTTCTTTTGCTGAAGATTGTTTTGGCTATTTGTAGTTGCTTATGTTTCCATATGAATTTCTGTATTGTCATTTCCAGGTCTGAGAAGAATGATGTTGGTAATTTAATGGGTATTGCATTGAATCTGTAGATTGCCTTGGGTAGGATGGACATCTTAACAACGTTGACTTTTCCAATCCATGAGCATGGCATATTTTTCCATTTGTTTGTATTTTCTTTGATTTCTTTGAGTAGTATTTTGTAGTTTTCTTTGTACAGATCTTTGACTTCTCAGGTTAGGAAAATGCCAAGGTTTTTCATTTTCCTTGTGGCTATTGTGAATGGGATTGTGCTTTTTATTTGGTTCTCTGCCTGTTTCTTGTTGGTGTATAAGAATGTGACCAACTACTTTTGCACATTTATTTTTTACCCTTAGACTTGCCAAATCCTTTATCAGTTCAAGGAGGCAGATTCTCTTGCGTTTTCAAGGTGTAGGATCATATTGTCAACAAAGAGGGATAACTTAACTTTCTCTTTTCCTATTTGGATGCCCCTGATTTCCTTCTCTTGTCTGATTGCTCTGACTAGGACATCCAACACTATGTTGAACAAGAGGGGTGAGAATGGGCAGCCTTGTCTTCTTCTGGTTTTCAGGAGAAATAATTTCAATTTCTGTCTGTTTAACAATATGTTGGTTGTGAGTGTATTGTAGTTGGCTCTTGCTATTTTGAGGTATATTCCCTTTATGCCTAGATTGTCAAGGGTTTTTATCAAGAAGGATGCTGGATTTTGTTGAAAGTTTTTTCTGTTTCTAGTGATATAATCATGTGGTCCTTGTTTTTACATCTGTTGATATACTGAATTACATTTACGGTCTTGTGAATGTTGAACCAGTCTTGCATCCTGGAAATGAAGCTTACTTTCACCATCACTTTTCAATATCTCACTGGAAGTTCTAGCTAACTAATTAAGAAAATAAAAGGAAATAAAAGGTATACTTATTGGGAAGAAAGAAATAAAACTGTCTTTTTTCACAGATGACATAATTGTCTAAGTAAGAACTCTGAAAGAACTGACAAAAAACAAACAAACAAAAAAACCCTGAAACCCAGAGATTATAACATGGGTTCAGGATACAAGATTAATATACAAAAGTGAATTGCTTTTCTGTATACCTGCAATGAACAGATGGAATTGAAGTTAAAAACACCATTTACATTAGCATCCTAGAAAATTAAATAGTTAGATATAAATCTAACAATATACATACAAGAGCTATATGAAAAAACTGCATAACCAATGAAAGAAATCACAAAATAAATAACTGGAGAGATACTTGTGTTTATATAGAAAAGCCCTCAAATAGATCTACATAATATAGTCAACTGATCTTTGATGAAGGAGCAAAAGAAATACAGTGGAGCAAAGTTAGTTTTTTCAACAAACTATGTGGAACAATGGACATCTACATGCAAAAAATTAAATTTAGACACAAAATGAACTAAAGCTATAACACATGCCTAATTTAAAATGCAAAACTATAAAACTGCTACAAGATAATATAGGAGACAATCTACATGACCTTGGGTTTGGCAGTGACTTTTTAAAGGATACAACATATATGGCACAATCCATAAATGAAAGGATTGATAAACTGAATTTTAATAAGGTTAAAAACTTCCACTCTTTGAAAGGTACTGCCAAAAAAAAAAAAAAAATGAGAAGACAAGTCACAGACTGGGAGAAAATATTTGTAAAAGACATATCTAATAAAGGACAGTTATTAAAAATATACAAAGAACGATTTACACTCAATAAAACAAACACTCCAGCCAAAAAAATAGGTCAAAGAACTTAACAGATACCTCACCATAGAAAATATACAGGTGGCAAATATGCATGTGAAAGGATGCTGCATATCACGTTTCAGCAGGAAAATGTAAACTAAAACAACAATAGATACCACTTACACATCTATCTATCTATCTATCTATCTATCTATCTATCTATCTATCTATCTATCTATCTATCTATCTATCTATCTTTCTATTTGAGTCAGAGTCTCACTCTGTTCCCCAGGTTGGAGTGCAGTGGCATGATCACGGTTCACTGTACCCTCGACCTCCTGTACTCAGGAGATCCTCCCTCCTCTGTCTCCTGAGTAGGTAGAACTATAAGCGTGTAGTGCCATGCCGGCTAACTTTTTGATTTTTCTTAGAGATGGGGTCTTGCTATGTTGCCTAGGCTCATCTTGAACTGCTGGCCTAAAGTGATCCTTCAGCCTTGGCCTCTCAAAGTACTAGGATTATAGGAGTGAACCGCTGTGCCCAGCCAGCACACCTTTATTTAAATGGCCAATATCCAGAACGATGAAAACACCACATGCTGGCAAAGATGTGATGCAACAGGCACTCTCCTTTATTATTTGTGGGGATTCAAAATGGTGCAGCCACTTTGGAAAGCAGTTTGGCGTTTCTCAGAAAACTAAACATGCTCTTAAAAGTCAGCAATCACTGTTTTGGGTATTTGCACAAAGGAGTTGAAAATGTATGTTTGCACAAAAACCTGCACACGGATTGTTTACAGAAGGTTTATTTATAATCACCAAAACTTGAAAGTAAACTTCGGTAGGTAAATAGAGAAATAAAATGTGGTACATCCAGACGATGGAATATTATTGATCACTAAAACGAAATGAGCTATCAAGCCATGAAAAGAATTGGAGGAATCTTAGATTCATCATACTAAGTGAAAGAAGCCAGTCTGAAAAAGCTACATACTGTGTGCCTCTAACTATATGGCATTCTGTATAAGGCAAAACTATGGAGACAGTAACACTATCAGTGGTTGCCTGGGGTTAAGAGGAAAGAAGGGATGAATAGGCAGAGAAGAGAGAGTTTTTAGGGCAGTGAAACTACTCTGTATGATGCTATAATGGTGAATACATATCATTATACATTTTTCCAAACCCATAGAATGTATAATACCAAGAGTAAACCCTAATATAAACTGCAGATGTTGGGTAACAATAATGTGTCAGTGTGGGTCAGATTATAACAGAAATTTTTTGTACCATTCTAGTGGGCGATGTTAATAGCCGGGAGTGGGAAGGGAAAGGGAATAGATGGGAAATCTCTGTTTCTTCTGCTCAATTTCACTGTGAACCTAAAACTGTTCTTTAAAAAAATCTGAAAATATCATTATTATTATTCTTTCACGCACACTCTTTACCCTGTTTTATATTGTTTCTCTTTCTGGCATTAACACTAGTCAGATATTGTACTTCTTGGTTTAAACTTCTAATTTTATTCCCTTTTCTTTCCATTTCTCATGTTTTTTGTCTTTTTGTTCTACTTTCTGGGAAATATCTTCATTATATTCCAAACTTTCTATGTTTTTTTTTTATAGTAGTATTTTTAAATTTTCATAATTAAAAAAAATTCTCTTATTTTTTTTTCCTTCCCTCCTTAGCTGTGCTCCCTGTCCTGGGTTCTAATTCTTATTTAATGGTTGCAGTGTCTTCTCTTATGCATATGTTGATGTTCATTACAGTTTTATTTTTATGTTTCATCCTCCTTCCAAAACGTTTGGGGTTCTGTTAAGTTCTAGTTTTTAGTATCTATTTGATGTTGTGTGTTGCAAGCCCTTTTCCTGGACTTTCTATCTCTTCACTCAGAATTAAGACTGAGGCACCATAAAGCTATTTGGGAATTAATTGTGTCATTGTTAATGATTGGGCAGAAAGTTAGTTTCTCTGTAAGTTGAACCACAAATATTAGTAAAAATGACTTTTTAAGCATTTGAATTTGTGGAGTTTGTTACTTCATAGAAGGATTCTCCACTTTTGCTTTGCAGATATCTCCACTTAGTTGCCAGTTTTCTGGAGGGTAGGGGCAGGGTCTAATCTTTTAATTTACAGACTTTTACTCAACCTCCCATTTGTAATCTCTTTCTTTAGACAATGGTTAGCAATATATATTTCAAGGTTATATAACTGGTAGATATTAATGATCTAATGTAAAAGTGTACTTCATATAATATGGTTCCTGTAATATTAGAAGGTGCTTTTCAGTACCTGACTATAATCTAAATCAGAATATTCCAGTATGGGCTATGAGAAATACCAGTCCCAATGGATTCTCTGCAAAGTAGTACATTTGCAAATTGCTACATAGTATTTTACTTTCTTGGAGAAATAATTCACATTAGGGAACTGAAGCCTTTGAGGATGCTGCAGTAAAGAAACTTGGCTAATTTCACTGGTTTAACTTTGTTTGAATAAGAGTTTTTGAAATCTATTTTGTTCATGGAACCCTTTCTCCTCCACAAAGCTCCTCCATGTGATCTTGCCCATTATTATGACCATTGTTATTAGTGTTATTTACATTTAAATCTCAACATTTGATTTATTTCAGGCAATAATGATGTTCTTTAGGCAGAGAGGTTGTGGAGCCACCCTTACTTTTGTAGTCTGGCAGAGTCAAACCATTCAGTGTATTTGATGAGAGAGTAAAGTAAAAGTAATGATACTGGATGAGCTCGCCATTGCTTCAGGGAGGAAAAAAAGGGAACTATTTTCCTGTTGTTGGGGTGGAGGTGGGGTAATCTTCCCATTTTGTTTTATTTTGCTTTGTTTTGGGGCAAATCTCAGAAGGTCATCGGTTCCCAGCTGTTTTCCAGAAGCCATGGCTTTTTGTAAAGCTTGAAGCATATTATGGGAGTATATTTGCTGAAATATATCTGTAGGTGCTGGTTATTGTCAAATCGTACAGCTGGAACCCTGAGATATAAAGGTTTATTGTCTAATTTTCAAGCAAACACAATTTTAATGAATGTAATCATTCAGGGATTTTCTTTAGCACATTTGTTTTTTATGTCTGGACTCTTTTTATGAAAGGAAATGGGAAAAATAATCTGGAAATTTAAAATACATCAGACTTTATCTGTTGATAAGCTGAAACTGGACTATCTGAACATATAAAATGGTGGAATTTACAATAAAATAAATTGCTTGGAAATAATTGGCTCTTCCAAAACAATTTTTCAAAGCCTAACACTCTGGGTAGTCCATCCACAGTGAGAGGCCACTGGGATTATTAGAAAGACTGAATCAAGATGCGGGTTCCAGTCCCGATATTAGTACTATTAGTACTAATTATGATCCTAATTGAGATCCTATTAGTACTAGTAATAGTAACTTTTATTGACAGTTTAGTGCATGCTAATTATTCTACAAGCATGAGCTCTTTTAATTTTTATTATATTCCATTAAAAGGTTGGATTAGATGACTCTTATCTTTTTTTTAGCTTTCAATAACCTCAGGAGATGTGTCTCTGCTGCCAGAACTTTGTTCCACTCTGGTGAGGAGTCAGTAAGCAGAGAATCTTTTATTTTTATTTTTTGAGTTGGAGTCTCACTCCATCGCCCAGGCTGGGGTGCAGTGGCACGTTCACAGCCACCCCAGCATCGACCTGCTGGGCTCCGGCAACCCTTTCACCTCAGCCTTCCAAGTAGCCAGAACTACAGACTCATGCTATCATGCCCGGCTAATTTTTAATTTGTTGTAAAGATGCGATCTCACCAAGTTGCCTGGGCTGGTGTCCAACCCTTGGGCTCAGGCAATCCACTCACCTCAGCCTCCTAAATTGCTGGGATTACAGGCTGAGCTACCGAACCTGGCCAAAGCAAAGGAATCTTATCCTCAGTACAAGGGGTAGGTAGGCAAGCTCAGAACAATTTTCTATTCTAAACCAATATATAATCTAGTATAACATAGATCATAATCAGATGTCTAAAGTGGATTTTTGTGGGGGCCCAAGCATCTGGTAACTATATTTGGCATTTTTTCCCTGCAGTCTGCTCCAGTTAGGCAGAGAAGAGGTGGCTTGTATGGATTTGCCCATCAGTGTGGGGCCTGGGTCTGACAATGTAACCCATCAACTCTACCAGTCAAGTGGCATGGTGTATCCTCATATAGTAACTTCACTACATGATATCTAAAAAGCATTTGGGGTTTTGAAGGTATCCCCTCACCCATCATCTCATTTGATTTCTAGTTTTCAAAATGGTATCATATGGTTATGAGTCTGGAATATAAGAACCTCCAGAACATGACTTTTTACCATCTGAGTGCAGGGCTGTGCCATCAGGCAGTGCACTCAACAAGAGAAGGTAAAATCTAGTAACGCATTCTCAGTTTTGATTTAACAGGTTGAAAACTTTCACTGCCTGATGGCCGGATGATTTCTGTTCTGTTTCTCTGCTTTGGCAGCATGGCATTGGTCCAAGGGGCTTCTATTTTGACAGGAGGATGACTGGGCAGGCAGAATCCTATTTATCGGTTTTAGACATAACTTCTTCCACCCTTATGTGTAAGGAAATTGGAGAATGTGTGCCGCTTTTACGTGGATCACTCCCTCTTCCATTGAACAGGACTGGTTGGAACTCACCATCTATCCTTTATCTTCCTAAAAAGGCCTCACATAACAAGCACTCTGACGACACAGCTTTCAGAATTCCTAGGAAACTGAGCTGGATGTTTATTGAACTCGGTTGCTTTTCTGAGATCATCTTTTTGCTGTTTTCCCTTTGTCTTGTTATCTGCTAAGAGACTATTGGGAAAGAACTTTCTATTCAGTTCCTGTTAGGGTTTTAATAATTCTAGTTTCCCTTTCACCGTTAGGAAATAACTAAAAAGTCCACAAAATAAGAAAGATAAAATTCATCAGGGTTTAAAGCATATCTGCTGAGTTTAAGTCTTTTAGGAGGTAAAGACTTCCTTATTTTTTAAATATGAAGCCTTATTTAAAGAACTTAAAGATTTATTTTTTTTCCAAGCAACTTCCATACGTTGGCAGTTCTAAGAGAATGGCTGGTTCATGCAGTTTGAAGCAGACTGATTTCCCAAGGCCCCAGATCATATAGCCAAGAGTTTATAGGGATTCTGGCACCACTAACTTCATGAAAAGGCAGCTCCTACATAAAATGTCTGTGAAAGAGCCTCTTACTAGGCTAAAGAAATCACCCAATCAGATACTTATTATTTTGGCTCAAGATTTTGTCATCTAGAAAATTATGAAAATCTTGTGAGAGGGTCAGTCTTGTGAGTTGATTGAAACCTTTCCTGGGAGCGAGTTTTGATATTGATGGTTAGGACAAAACTTGACTGCCAGGGCTGAAGAGAAGGGATTGAAGTTGGTGGAGGAGGAAGGGAAGTCTGAGAAAAGATAGCCAGTGATGGGGGAAGGGTGCAAGAAGGCTAAAGATAAACTTCACCTATTTCATTAATTTCTTTATTCAGCAAATATTTATTGAAAATCTTCTTTGTGTGAAGCCCTTTGTTAAGGGCTGGGGAAGAAATAATTGTGGTCTCTGGGAGTTCAGAGAGTGGGAGGAGAGACAGCCATGTCAACAGGTAGTGACAGCACTGCATAAGAAATGTCACAGATGGGGCAGAGAGAATGGGGGGATCCCAGAGGATGACTGTGTGTAGAGGAGTGGCAGAGAGCCATCTCAGAGATGGTAATATCTGAATTTGGTCTTAAAAGACAATTAGAAATGTTTGCTCAGAGGAATGGCCACTGTAGGTCAAGAAGCTGCCTGGACTAAAGTCACAGACTGAGGGGTAGCCTGGGCCAAAAGCATAGGCATAAGGAAGAGTTGGCACAGGGAGTTGAGGAGTAGTAAGATGTTCCAGGAAGCTGAAACATTGTGGTAGACCCTCATTGTTATGGAGTTGATTCTGTAATGGCTTTAACCAAAGAAGTGGCCTGACCACATCTGCATTATTGAGAGATGGCTCTGGTCACTGTGAAGTGGATAGATTGGTGGGAGAGAGTCCATAGAGACTGACCACAGGAGAGCAATGCATGATTTTGATCATCTCATGTGTTTCTGGCATGTCCTATTGCTCGAGGGCACCCTGAAAAAAGGACTGTGTAAAAGCTGTGTCTCTACAGCTTGGAAATACATGCAAACCTCAAGCGTATGTTTGCTTGTGTCTGTTTTTTGAATGTTTGTCTTCTCAACTATAACTCAATGCTTCACAAAGCCAAGAAGACCTACTGGCATAAGGGAATGCAATGATCTAAATTTTGGATGAGTTATATAGGTCTATGCACAAGGGTCATTATTTGTGTATTCATACTGAACATTTCAGGTCATTATTAACTCATTTGAATGGTCCATCAATACAAGAACTAAAAATAATGTAAAATTTTATTAAGCCCAGTTAAAAGTAAATGCTATCTTGAATCTTAATGTTGGTAATTTTAAAGGACACTTTGACATGTGCCAAAAGAAAGACTTTAACTTACTAAAAAGTTAATCTTGAAATGAAGCATGCTTTTTAGATGCAGTTTTGCAAAATGGTTTTATGTCCATACCCAAAAGACCCACTGATCTAAAGTCCCATTATTCTCAGAAGGAAGAAAATCCTGCTGAACCCTGGAGCTCTTGCTGTTATTTCTTGTTGCCTTCACTCGGAATGTTTCTGTGCCTCAGACTCAGTGAGCTATGTACCAGCACTTGGGTGGCAGTCACATGATATCAAGGGTAAGTGGCAGATATGAGAAAATAAGTGTTTAAGAGAGAGAGAACAACCTTACAAGAAACAAAGGGGGGAGACAAGCCATATCCTCTTACTTTGATTGCAAGATCAAGTCCCAACAGGTGCTAGGACTTAGGTCAAAATTATTAATAGAATGGAAATGCGAATGAGAATAGAATGAGTGACGCTGGGAACTAAGACATAGTTATGGAGGTCTGTGAGATCTCAGATAGCACCCTCTTCACAAGGTCTTTCCTGATTTCCCAGCAGTCTTTGCCTCTCACACTTCATTTATACTTCACTTCAGGTAACGAGTTATTGTGCTTTGCACATTTGTGTGTTTGGTTTATCCTGATTACTCCATTGCATCTACCCATGTATTTGCTTATCCCCTGTCTTGTGCCCCTGTCTTGTTACCATGTGGTTGGAGCCACATGGTAAGTCCCTTGAAGATGGGTTGTGTGTTGTTCACTGTGCCCCTGTCTTGTTACCATGTGGTTGGAGCCACATGGTAAGTCCCTTGAAGATGGGTTGTGTGTTGTTCACATTGGTGTCCGATAGTCCAGCGTCTTCTGTGTAGCAGCTGCTTGATACGGAGTGCTGGAGAGCTGCTTCTGACAGGTTTGATTTCTTGCTCTGAACTCTCAGCCTGTGATCTGAGGCAAGGAGTAAACCTGTAAACCTCAAGTTTCTCACTGGGTTTCTTCTATTAAATAAAGTAATGTATTTATTAAACCTCAGTACCTAGCACACAGTATGATTACTATGGTCTACCATTTAACAATGGCCTACTATTGTCATAATTTGTCTATCGCTTCAAGATCACCATAAAGTGAAAATTTAATTTCATTTGATCATGTCTATAGTGTGTTTTCTTATTATTACAAAGCAGGATCAAAATACAGAATGAACAACATACTAGATTTAGTGTGTGTTCAAGAGAATAGAAAGTCATGGTTATACTAGCCAAATAAACATTGGAAGAAGGACATGATCTTTTAGATAACCTGATGAGTTCACTGGAGCTATGTGGAGTCTCATCTTAGACCATTAGTAATAAAAAAATACTGCCTATTTGTATTTTTCAAAGCACTTTCACATTTTACAAAGTCTCATTATTTGATGGCTGACAAGATCTGAATGCTCTAGGGAATATCTGTAATGTGACTGACACACAGGCAATTTTCTTGGTGTCCTTGACTACTAGAAGCAAGGGCATTCTCAGTTAGAACCTTAGGTTCCCTGTGCAACTTTATATAGAATCTAGCTTTTCTTCTATCAGTCCCAACCCTTCCTCAGAAAGTGATTAAGAATGTGGACTCTGAAATGATTTGGGATCCTTCTGGGACCTTACCAGGCCCTGGACAGAAAGCTCACATTCAGTTTTTAATTTGGATTTCATACAACCTTTTAAGCTAGCTAGGTAGGTATTATTTCTCCCCACCTCTTTCCAAGAGAAGAAACTGAGCTTAAAGATGTGAAGTAAATTTTGTAAGACCATACAGCTCATATGTGGAAAGGCTGAAATTTGAACCAAGGCTGGTTTCACTCCAAGAGCTAGCTCATAATCACCATGCAATGCTGCCTCCCCTAATACCTCATGCCAATCACAGTTGGATGATACACGCAGGCCATTAAACCTCCCAGTGCATTGTGTTTCTTATTTGCAAAACTGAGATAATATCTATGGGGAGTGTCAAAAAAGTATACATATTTTAAAAGATGTTATCTAGGTATTACTTTTAGTTTGCTGTAATCAGAAGTTTCTGGATGCTGATGGTAACCACTTTGAGCACCTTCTGTAACTGCGGAAGTCAAATGTGACTTGTATTCATCTTTTTGTTATTGGTATATAGTGAGTATTACAACTTTAATACAGTATTTTTCCTTAAAATGCATATACATTTTTTGGAACTCTCTGTATATTGCAGTGTTGTGAGAATAAATTTAAGTGACATTTATACAATAGTGTTTCTATCTACTAATATGCAGTTACAGAAGTTTGAGTGGGGCGGTTTTTTTTTGTTTGTTTGTTTTGTTTTTATTTTTGAGTTGGCGTCTCACTCTGTTGCCCAGGCTGGAGTGCAGTGGCATGCTCATGGCCACCCCAGCGTTGACCTGCTGGGCTCTGGGGATCCTTCTGCCTCAGCCTTCCACATAGCTAGAACTACAGGCACTCTACCACGCCTGGCTAATTTTTTTGATTTATTGTAGAGATGAGGTCTCACTATATTGCCCAGGCTGGTCTCGAACTGGTGGGCTCAGGCAACCCTCTCACTTTGGTCTCCCAAAGTGCTGGGATTACAGGCTTGAGCTACCGCGCACTGGCCTGAGTGGGAGTTTTAAAGGGAGGGATCTTAGGTAGTCAGACTACTCACACTTTCCCATGACACCAGTATCACAGAACAGCAAGGGACCATGCACTGATAGAGCATGTGCTTTTTACACCTAGCCTGGGTCACAGCCCAGAGTGGGTGTTCAGTAAGTGTTTGATGAATGAATTTCTTGAACACTTATGTTTGTCACTTGCCATGAAGCACAGCTTCTCACCTCAAGAAACTCAGTTCTAAGCAGAAGGAGGCAGACACATTTACATAAAATAGAGCAATATAGTACATGTGTGAAGAGTCCGGAAGACTTTTTGGAAAAGACTTCTGGGAGCTGAATCTTAGAGGACACGTGAGAGTCAATCATGTAAAGAAAGGAAGAAAATGTGCCGAGAACAGCATGTTCAAAGGCATGTGGACACGAGGAAAGTTTTAAGAAGCTCAGATTGTGCTAGGAGGAGGGAGTGCATGGTGAGTGGCGAAGAAGTGCTGACGAATTGGGATGACATCCAGAAATAAGGTGTAGAGCCCCTGAAAGGGAGCATGTTAGGAACACATTTCTATTTTAGAAAATTCACACTGTTGGGAAATGTGCGGAATGGTTTAGAAAGAGGTTGGATATACAAGGAGAGTTAAAAGGTTATAATGGTAGTTCAGGGTGGGAAATATATGGGCCAGGGCTATTACAGCAGGAAGGTGAAGGAGGAAATGAATTTCAGTCATATTTAGGAGGCAGCATTCATCAGACTTAGGATCAGATTGGAAGGAATGATGTCTAGGGTGCCTGCCTACCTTAAACAAGTAGATGTAGTGTGCTTCCATTAATAATATTAGCTACCATTTATCGAGTGCTTGTTATATACCTGACATACTGCTAAGTGCTTTGCTTGCATTAGTCTATTTCATTCTCATCTCAGTCTGCAAAATGGTTATTATCTCTGTTTTATGGAGGAGGAAGGTGAACATCAGAGCCATCAGGAAGCTTGCCCAGTATATGATATGGAATATGTGGTGGAGTTATGATTTGTACCCAGATGTCTGACTCCCAAGCCCATGCCAATAATTACCATGGCATGTCCTGGTATTTCCCATGCAAAGGAAGAGAAGTTTGGAGAGGGAAGGATGGAGATGGTGATCACATGGTGTAGGTGTGTTCTCATGGAGTCTAACTATTCTGGGTTTTGTTTGTATGAATATCCATGGAAGAAATAGTGCTCTTATTTTAGGGGGAAATGATTGGTGGGTTGGGGGAAAGAGGGACATGGGAGGGTACCCCCTACAGGCATCCTGCTGACATCATGGTGTTTCTCTTCTGCCTTCTCCAATAGCTGCTGATAAAGGAGAGATGAAGGGGCAGGATTCTTAAGGTCTGTGTTTCCAGTGTCAGTGGAAAAGGCAAGAGAGAAGGGGCCCCAGGGTCTGAAGACACAGGCAAAGAAGCTCCCAGGAGTTAGAAAGGCAGCTTACGTCGCATGGTTAAGCATATCTCCTCCACAGGCTTCCTGTAAATACGGAACTCACAGCAAATAGACATACTCTAACACAAACAATAAATAAGTATCAGTGGAACAGATGCAAACCCAAGGGATGAGCTGCTGGTCATTTCTGACAAATGCATCTAAGCTAACTCCAGAATGGGTATGAACCCTTGGGTAAGGTGGGGCATGATTTCAGAGGTTCCATGAGGACCTTTCCCCAGAACTCAACTTTCTATCTTTTAATCTTTTCTTTATTTTTGATTTTAAATTTTATTGTAGAGACGAGGTCTCGCCAAGTTTCCCGGGCTGGTCTGGAACCCGTGAGCTCAGACAATCCACTCGCCTTGGTCTCCCAAAGTGCTGGGATTACAGGCTGAGCCACAGAACCCGGCCCATTTTAGCCTTTTCTTTATACGATTTCAAATTCATCCCTCTCTTTTCAAAATGCAGCTCATATTCTATAGAAGGACCCACTTAAAGCCTTAGTAGTTTCTCCCCAAAATAGAGTCAGTCTCTTGGGTTCCATCTTGTGAACACATTTTGAGAGTAGGGCAGGGAAGGAATAACATGTTTGTTCATGGAGAGACAAGGAAACCTGACTTGGAAAGGCAGGAAAACCTAAACCAACTAATTAAAGTTAACCATTATGCCATTTTTATGCAAGCCAATACAGGTTTCTCAGTAAATTCTGGGCAAATAGAAATTTAATTTATGAATTTGTTCATTATTCTTTACCATAATAGACCAGCCAGAAAGGGAAAAAAGTATGCCCAGAGCTGTGATCCCTGAGTGGCCGTCTGTATTTGACATCTAGCACAGTTATTCCTTTGGGAAAAATTAGATAATTTATAGATCTACCATTGAGACATCAGCATCTCTAAAGTACATGAGTGCTAAGTGAATGTATTATTTTTGCTGTCTTACCTATTGACAAGTGCTCATGTGTGTGGAGGAGTGTCTTGCAGAGGGGGAATAGAAGAGTGTCAAGAATGAATGGGCATTTACCAACAAGATGAATCAGTTGACTGCTTAATCGACCTGGAAGGAAAGATAAAACATGACTGGGGAGCAGAAAATCTTACAATGCATATTGTATCATGCATGAAATTTCTAGAATGTGTGTTACATCCATTGGGCTACTGATTTCCCTATCCCATGTCCCCAACCACTCCCAGAAGTCTCATTCTCTTTCCTTGAAAAAATGTTTTTTTTATGCTTTAAGAATGATTGGGAGGGGTGGTTTCTCTCACTTTGTTGCTTTACTAGCCATTTCCTTCACCCACACATCCACTGGCAAGTCACCCCTCGCTCTCCAATACCAGGAGAGAGGCCAAGAGACTGCGTCTTCTGTTTTTATTTCCAAGAAATGGGACACAGAGAAAGAACCAATTAGCAGATCAAATCAGGCCAAATTTATCCCTTGTCCTTCTCCCTCAATGTTTTTCTGAATTGGGAAAAGTATTTATTTTAAAAACTAGTAAATAACATATAAATTAGATATCCAGCTATAAAAAGAATCACCAAAAAATCAGTATTTATCTTCAAAGTTCACAGAGAATTAATAGAACTACTTTTCTTAATAACTATTTTTCTTTAAGCAAGGCAGTGGTCATTAAGGCTATAACCACCACCATGACGGTACTATTCAAGGTTAAGCAAACTTCCACTGCCCTTGTTTATGTTTTTCTCATCCATTGAGCTTTCCATTTCATCAAAGTACACAAAAATGGCTGGCAGTTATCAATCATCAAATCAAAGCCCTTTGTTGGAATCGTTTCTTTGGTGTAATGCAAGATCTGCTGCTAGTAATTTGATCAGTTAAGTCATTTCCATAATTAGAACAAGAGCACATCTTCCTGAAGTATGTGCTTATTCCATGGGCTGAAGTCACACAAAAGGGAATGCACAAAGCCCTCATGTTGTGTGGTCCTAAAATAGCAGCTGTTTTTTTTTAAAGTCTGTCTGTCTATACATATTTATACATTTACCCACCACCCCAGCTAGACATAGTTACAGCTCTGCTTTGTTTGGCTTATCTGTTGATGATTAATGAAATGCAAGTCAGAGCATTTCACTTTATATTATTTATCTGTTCATTGGGTGTGGCATGCGTTTCCACTCACATGAGACGAATTCAGAACCTTCCTCGGTTCAAGAACAGAAGAAAAGCAACAGTTAAATACACTGAGTGTTCTCTCCTCATGTGATTTGCATACCTGTAGAGCTCCACGCATATGGTCACCTTGGTGTAATGTGGTAAAAGCCTTATGGGATCGCTGAGATTGTTGGTTCCCTACCCTCATTTTAAAGAGGAGGAACCACATGCAGTGGGGCATCTATCTGACACTATTTGTGTTATAGTCTACGTAATTATGCTCCAACACTCAAGGAAGACTAGGAGCTCATACCACATCCAAATGTCTTTCTCATTTCACCGTCTTCTAGTGGTCTCTCTGTCTAGTTTCTCTTTCCTTTCAACTATTCTCCATACAGTGGTTAGAATAAAGTTCCTCATACCCTTTCATCACGTTATTCCTTATTTTCTAGCTTATTAAATTCAGACATCTCAGTTTACTCTTCCTGACAGCTGTCCCTGTGCTACAGCAGCTTTGTTTTACATGAATGCTGCTGATACCATGGGGATACGTTCCAAGACCCACAATGGTGCCTGAAACTGTAGATAGTCTTGAACCCTATATATATTACATACTATGTTTTTTCCTGTCCAAACATACTGTACAGTGTAGATATGCCGGACAAAGGGATGATTCACGTCCTGGAAGGGATAGAATGGGATGGCACATTATTTCATCAGGCTTCTCAGAATGGTGCACAATTTAAAACTTACAAATTGTTTATTTCTAGAATTTTCCCTTTAATATTTTCAAGCTGTAGTTAATCACAGGGAGCTAAAACTGAGGACAAGGGAGTGACCACTGTCCATACCTTTGAAGCTGCTGAATTAACTGTCTTGTCACTGCTCTGACCACCTCTTTCTCCTTGCGGTCCACATGAGATCCTCTTGTCTTCTAAAACAGTAATAAAAATTCCCCTTATCCAAGCAGTCTTCCCTGATGGATTTCATCTGGCTCTGAACATTCTTAGTAGAGTCATTTATAGATCTGATAAGTATTTATCTAATTTTGTAACAATATAAAAATAAATGTTTGACTCCATAATCCTTTCACCCTAATACCTCCTAAGCTTCTCTATATTTCCTCCCTTATCTTTCCTACCTGCATACAAACTTCTACATGGTTGTGATGCATACAACTTGTATGATTTTTTTCATTTAATATTGTTTTGTAACTACTTTCCCGTGTCACTGCACTGCCTTCATTTTTAGTAATGGTAGTACAGTACTCTATCTATAGGGCAGTGAGTGATGGTGAAGAGAGACAGTGGGATTTGTAGCCAATCTATGTGCAAACTTGGGGAAGGCAAATAAAACCTTTTGAGCCTTAGTTTATATTCATCTGTGAAATGGGGATAAAATATATGTAAAGCACATTGTACAGTACTTGACATTTGACAAACACTGACTGTGATTTATTGCCCAGTTTGAGCCATACACACTTGCTTTTATGATTTGTTGCTTTGAAAACTTTTGTGACTCTTTGGTGGGCAGCTCCCAGGCAATTGCTATGCTCCTCTAGAGTAAAAACGGAATTTTATTTACTTTGTATCACTTCCTAGGTCTTCTGTTAAAAGACAGAGGTCTTTCTCAGTGGACTCTCAATCATACAATGCAGTGGATGACTGCATTTCATTCTAAATAATTTTGCTCTTCAAATTAAAGCCTAGTCACTAGGTTTCCATGCTCTGAGACCCATAAGCTTAGTTATGCATTGCCAAAGTAGAAAAGACTTTGACAAGATCCCTTTAATTCTTACATCATTCCTATCTCCTTTCAGCTAAGAAAGCTGTTTAGTTAGTTTAGTCCAACTTCGGTGTGTTAACTCAGAAAACAAAGAACAAAAAAAGAAAAACTAAACTACCCTGGAGAAACAGCCTAGCCTTCGGAGAAAGATGTGTGTACACTGCTTGGTGTATTTTGCTCAAAGCATTTTAGGTTATTTGTGATACTAAAGAAGGGGGGTGAAGGGTGTGGAAGGCGGTGTTAATGCCATGCACAGTCCAACAGTTGCAACTCTGACTTATCTGAAGTCACTTATTTTTAACGTGATAATGGGGTGGAGGAACAGAGTGCTGGCACCTCTTTTTATGCTCTTTATTTACATATGGTTTCCTGACAGCCAATCGCCTTTGTTTAGCTTGACCCCTCCCCTTTCTGAGAAAGACACACGTGCTTAAAGCTAACATTTTTCCTGATAAGTTTAGCAGGTTCAAGTTGGAATTCTACTTTACGGACTGACTATGTACTAGTGTATTCTGGAAATTCAGTCATGCCAGAATATTTCAAGAGAGGAAGAAAAAGGAACAAAGCAAAGGAGACATGTTCAGGCTAGTTAGTGTAAAAATGCCTTTTTTGTTTTGTTTTGTTTTGTTTTGTTTAATGGCAGAAAGATTCTTTTTGAGATGAGGATTACACAATCATCATAAATTAGCCTCCTCATTTAATTTGAGAATTTTTTTTTTAAGTGTTAACTTGTCTTTTTTTTTTTTGAGTTGGAGTCTCACTCTGTGGCTCAGGCTGGAGTGCCATGGCACACTCACGGCCTCCCCAGCATCAATCTGCTGGGCTCTGGCGATCCTTCCGCCTCAGCCTTCCAAAGTAGCCAGAACTACAGACACACGCTACCACGCCTGGCTAATTTTTTATTTATTGTAGAGACGCGGTCTCGCCAAGCTGCCCGGGTGGGTCTCGAATTCGCGGGCTCAGGCAATCCACTTGCTTTGGCCTCTCAAAGTGCTAGGATTACAGGCTGAGCCACCAAGCTCGGCCAACTTGTCATTTTATAACTAAGTTTTTTCCCCCTCATCTACAAAAGGAGAAATAATCACTGCACTATATGAATTTCATGGACCAACGGATTATATCTGCCCAGAAGAAAAGCCCTTTCAAAAATTCTAGCTGTTACTTTTGTTTCAACTGTTGGCATATCTTAACATCTATACCCAATTTTCCATGTTTCCAACTTTCTAATAGCAAAACTCTTGTTCTCCAACACATCTTGATGGCAGTAGCTCCAAAGATTCCTTTTGTGTCTTGTAAGTAATATCAAATTTGTCAATGGCTGGTAGTGTTTGTAGTAATTCTTTATTTAAATATGGACTTCTGGTATTTTAATTAAAAAATAGTCTGTGCTAATTCTCAAATTAAATGAGGAGGCTAATTTATGATGATTGTGTAATCCTCATCTCAAAAAGAATCTTTCTGCCATTAAACAAAACAAAACAAAACAAAAAAGGCATTTTTACACTAACTAGCCTGAACATGTCTCCTTTGCTTTGTTCCTTTTTTTTCCTCTCTTGAAATATTCTGGCATGACTGAAGCCTGAGAAACAGCATGATTTGAGATGACAAGGGTGTAGTTGTCAACACAACTTCTGTAGGGGTATTTCTAGCTTCAAAATGATGTGGAGATAGAATGTGGCCAGTTTAGGTCTAATTTTTTCACCTTACTTTAGAGTCTAAATTTTAGACTAGTGGCATCATTTCACATAGTGCTGTATTGAATTTTGGGAGAATTATTTCCTTCAGGATAGAATGTCTATTAGACCTATGTACAACTCACTCTGTAGTAATAATGGGAGCAGGCATTTTGCTAAAGCATGAGGGACTGAGTCGTTTTTTTCTGAAATGACCTCTTCTTTATTCCAATAGGCCAAACTTCTGATTGAAAAGAATTGAAAGTTTTGTTTTGCTTTGTTTTGAATATGACTCTCACTAGGAGTTATCAAGTAGGATTTAGTCTTTGTATGTGAAAAGGATAAAGTTGGTCAGGCTTGGAGGCTCAGCCTGTGATTCCAGCACTTTGGGAAGCCAAGGAGAATGGATTGCCTGAGTCTGTGGGTTTGAGACCAGCACGGACAACTTGGCGAGACCTCATCTTTACAATATATAAAAAATTAGCCAGGCGTGGTAGCATGCACCTGTAGTTCCGGCTATTTGGAAGGCTGAGGCAGAAGGATTGCTGGAACCCAGCAGGTCGATGCTGGGGTGGCCGTGAGGGTGCCATGGTACTCCAGCCTGGGCCACGGAGTGAGATTCCAACTCAGAAAAAGAAAAAAAGAGAAAAGGATAAAGTTATGAGAATAACATGGGAGGGGGCAGGGATATGTTATGCTGTCCAATTTTTTTAAAACAGCAAAACCATTATTTTTGACATGTCAACAGAACAACTGTATGAATAAGAGACAGTGCAACATGATACATAGGAGCCAGTATAGAATCCTGGCTCTACTTACTGGCTGTGTGTAATTCCTCTGAGCCTTAATTTCCTCATCTGTAGAATGTGGATAATTACACTACTACCTACCTCAGGGACTTATTGCAAAGATTGACTAATTTATAAACAGCACCTTGCATGTAGTAAGGGTGATGTGTCAGCTGCTACTTTCACCACAGATGTAGAATTATTTGTTTATTTGGCAAACAAAAATTATATATATTAATGGTATACTACTTGGCATTTTGGGATATATATTCATTGTAGAATGGCTAAATTGAGCTAATTAACATATGCATTTCCTCACATACTTATCATTTCCTTCTTGTGGTGGGAACACAAAATCTACTCTCTCAAGTACAATACATTGATATTAACTATATAGTCACCATGTTGTACAATAGACCTCTTGGATTTATTTCTCAGACTAACTGAAATTTGGTAACCTTTGAACAACATCTCCCTAATTCTCCCCTCACTCCAGTCCCAGTCCTTGGTAACCGCCATTCTACTCTCTGCTTCTCTGAGTTTGACTGTTTTACCTTCCACATATAAGTGAGATCATGCTGTTATCTTTCTATGTCTGTCTTATTTCACGTAGCATGATGTCCCTCAGGTGAGATGTAGGATCTTTATATTACAAAGACTGAAAGATGGCTTTTCTGTAAATATGCCCCAATGTCCTGCCAGGAAGAGTCCTTTAGGTCTTGCCTTCCTATCTTCTAGTTTTAAATTTATACTGACACTTCTTCTGTTTCAGTAAATGGAGACTCAGTTCCATTTGGAAATCCCAATTCTAATAATTATCTAAAAGCCTTAACTGACAAATAGCTTGCTATGCTAGGAAAGTGTTTTTCAAGAATCACTCGAGGATTAGAATGAATTGATATATAAATTAGAGAACAAACAGGGACATTCAATAGTGAAAATACAGTATTTTCTGGGTCATGATAAGTATGTGCTTTAATTTTGTATATATCAGTTTGTAATTATCTGTTTTGTTATTATTTGATCAGTCCTTGCCTTTAGTATTAGACTTTAAAATCCACAAGGATAGGGACTGAATTTAGGTCATTATTAATTTCGAGCACCACAAACAGAGTTGTTGAATGAATAAATGAATGCATGAATGATTCTTTGAAAGTCAAAGTGTTTATATGTTAGCCTTTTAAGAAATTCGCATGTTGTTAATAAAGTTATTCATACGCTTAATATTTCTACTAAGAAAGCAGGTCGGGTATGTCACACCTGTAATCCCAGCACTTTGGGAGGTCTAGGCAAGAGGATTACTTGAGCCCAGGAGTTCAAGACCAACTTAGGCAACATAGTGAGACCTTGTCTCTACCAAAAAAAGAAAGAAAGTTTGGCAAGGGGGCATGTACCACTAACTTCTTGAGAAGCTGAGGCAGAAGGATCACCTGAGCCCAGATTTCAAGACTGCACTCCAGCCTGGGTGATGAAGTAAGACCTTAAAAAAAAAAAAAAGGAGAAGAGAAAAAGGAAGCAGAAGGGTGACAGTGGCATAGAGCAATTCACTTGGGTAGCAGAGAGACAAACTTGAGAATGAGCCTTCAGTCTTCTGAGTTCCAATTTGGGTCTGCTTCTGATAAGATGACAAAAGATTTGGAGATCAAGAAATGCCACCTTATTTCCCTCTAGTAATTTTTCTTTCTTCTCCTTGCAATAGTTCTACAGTTTGTATCCTACAGATGCAAAAAGAAAAAAGGGGAGAATCTGGAAGGAAACTGGATATCAAAGCACAGGATTGCTAAATCTTTATGACTCAGAGCCGTGTGTCCCAAAGGCCAGGTGGTGGTGACAGCTCTGAAATTCTGATAGAATTAGAGCATACTGGTGGCGCCTGACAGGTAGATGTCTTGGGCATCAAAGGATTAGTATCAACATAGACAAAAGGTAAACGAATGTAGTATCTTGTTGAGAAATTACCATGTAAACGAGATGGATGATTTTTTATTTAGTAGATGAAAATATACATAGGTACATAGAAAATCTACATAGAGAGATAGTCTTAACTGTCTGGAAGTTATTTAGGGAAAATTAAAGTTTTGGAGCTCAGTTCTATCAATAATTTCATCCTGCCTTTATTATTATTTCCTTGTTGCTTTGCCCTCAAGTCAAATCCTAAAAGCTTGTTTCCTATAAAACAACTCCCGACAAAATTTAAGTCAGACTCTTTGCCCAATGTCCTCCTTGACCTTCAGACATTCCTCTTTGATTTTGCTCTAAGTTGCATGTACAGCACAGACATAATGTGCTTGCTTTTTCTCACATGTGGATATGATTTAGTTCCTGAAAGGGGATTCTTCGAACACCTACTTTTTTATAACATTCAATTCCCGTAGAATCTGAGGCTTTTCTTTCTCATTTAAGGTATAGATCAGAAGCATAATCAAACTAAATTTTAAAAAATCAAGTTAGATCATCATTAGATTTATGTTGTGTATTACTAGGGCGAGAATTTAATTTTAGGCAATTTAGAGTCATTATTATTATGCCAGGTGCAACTATCATGAATATGTCAAGGTGGAGATGGTAATTGTCTGTTGGGTACATTGGCTTCTTGTTTCATTTCAACCTCCATGCTGAGTGAAGATCCCGTAAAGCCATGATTAACTGGAATGCTTGGGGAATGAAGACTTATGTTTCATTTAAGTCTTTGGTTAGCTGAAAATTTAACCAAAAACCTCTTGGCTTTAGTTTTTATTTAAAAACTTTCTAAAATAATTTCATTTTCTTCCACCAAAAAGATAGCACAGTGGAAAAGTCTTTCTTTGCTAGTTAAGACCATTGCAAGTCCCTTGGGATCATTTTCTGACTATTACAAAACCTCACAGAGGGAGGGTTGAGAGCTGGAAATGCATATGGAAACTATTTAAAAACTAGACCCCTGGGTCAAATAGCCAGTTACTTCTGACTTTAAAAAGTGGACAATAAATTACTATTTATTGAGCACCTACTACTTTACAGACCATAGACCTTTTTCTTTAGGAGCCTACATTCTGGTGGGGAAGAGGTGGATGTATTTTAAAACAACTATTGTATAATGTAATAAGTACTTACGAAGGCAAACAGCAAGTGCTATTGTAGCTCAGAGCAAAGAACAGAGCAAGAAACTACCCATGGCCTAAGGAGGTCAAAGTCCTTTTTGGGGGAGGATGATGGTTGGTGTCTTGACACATGCATATGAGTTACAAGGAGAAGAGGGTGTAGTACATCCTTGGAACAGACTTTGAAACTACTCAGAGATGTGATGAACGCTCCTTGTCTAGGGACATTATGTATATATCTATGTATCATGGCAAGGAGAAACTGGTGGCAGATGAGGTTGGACCAGCACTGGGGCAGACTGTAAAAAACCACTTATACAGAGTTCAAGTGCTATTGTATAAGTAATGACAAGAGTGGAATAAGCAATAAAATAAATAAATAAAGCAGAATGATTACTCTGGCAGTGGTGAGAAAAGGAAAAGACAATTTTAATATTCAGTTAATATCTGCAAAAAAATCTTGTTTTACTGTATTTATTGACCTAAAATTTGCAATTAAAAAAAAATCTTTAAGTAAGAAAACATTTCAGTTCTCTTCTTTCATTTAGGTGCTGTGTTGTTATCGTTGCTTTAAATACGGGGAAACTGAGGCACAATGGGTATATGACTTCCCCAAGATTCTGAATCAAATACATTGATAAATTGACTCAAAGCCAGGTCTCAAAGTTTCTTCCAGCAACTGCTAGACCACACTCCCTACTATTACAGCATATTTATGATACAATTAACTTTCAGAAAGCCATATGGCTTTTGTTACAATGACTAAAGGAATGTGCTTTTCATAACGAATGGCATATGGCCTCCGATAGCTCTTTGCTTGCATGTTTTAACAAAATGAACATGTACATAAATTAGATGCCTCGGGTCAGTTAGCAAACTGAGGTTGATTTTCTTCTGCTCTCCCTAATTACAATTGCATTGCTGACAAATATCAAGAAGTTTTTGGCAGCCTGTGGGTGTAAACATATAGAGCATGGCTTAAATGATCTTTTTCTCCTTTGGCATTGTCCCTTTAAAGAGTCAGCATTTGTCTCTTATTCACAGTGGAGGATCCAGCTTGTGGAAACGGCATTTTTAATGAAGTTGCATGCTTTTGGAACGGTGGAAAACTTAATTGACTTAAATAATACAATAGGCGAAAGGAAAAACTAAATAAGAATCACTGAGCTGAAAGCTGGCATTTATCTTTGGTCACTTAAATGATGTAGGAGAAATGGATACGTGATAGATGTTCACATGCTGAACTAATTTAACAGCAGTTAAGCGTGAGGGCTTACATTTAATCTCTCAGAGTTACTTAGAAGCCTTTCTATTTTAGGTAACATGCCTTAAAGTTCTGCTCTCTTAGTTCACACTGTGCCTCATCCAATTGCTGGTTTAGCAGGGTTTTTTTTTAATAGAGTCTGAGAATGAGCTTCTTGCAACTTTCACATTATCATATTACAATATTCACCACTGATTATTTGTACTCAAGGTCAATGACATTATCTCAGTGGAATTCCCTGGACTCTGAATTTATAATAAGATAGTCCAAAATGCTTGTCTGTGATGGAAAAATACAATACATTTACTGTAAGTCAGTTGGTTCGTAAAGTGTTTGAGTTTCAAATTTAGCTACTCATCATATTGTCATATTGCTTGCTTTTCTTTTAAATGTTTGTACTTATATGACACTAATACAAATTTTTTGGTTAATTAAGTGGAAATGTATAAACTATGAAAAGAATTTAAAGCTTATGCATTTCTGAAACATCTAAAGTAAATAAGTAAAAATACATTTCAACTAATATTAAAATATTTAAATCCTTCTATTCCAAAGCTCAATTTTCTAAGACCAAAAAACACATAATTTAGGATAATTTCTTCATTATCTAAATGTTTTAAGTAATCAATTAAACTTTGTCTTTCTTTTTTTCCATCTACATTGACTTACTCAAATCCTGTCCATACAAAAGGAAAGTTGTTTGTTTACTTGTATTCTAATTCATCTTATACTTACTATAATGTTTATTCCTTTTTTGGACAAGCCATAGTTTCTCCTTTCGTACAATAATATCTTCCATTATGTTATAATTACAAACTGTGGACTCATAGGATTGATGAATCATACATTGGATAGAATAAGCCTTCAGAAATCATCTTTGCCTCCAGGGCTTCTCTAAATCACGAGCTGAACAACAAGGTGAGTAAGAGACACCTTTAGACAGAAATACAGTTTTGGTTAGATGAAAATAAAAAAAAGTAAACCTGGGAACTCTTATCCTCTTTAGCAAATCAGTCTTTCTTTCCCTTCTTTCTTTTCCCTTCCCTTCCTTCCCTTCCTTTCTTCCTTCCTTTCTCCCTCTCTCCTTCCCCCTCTCCCTCCTTCCCTCCCTCTCACCCTCTTTCTCTCTTTTCCTCTCTCTCTCTCTCTCTTTCTTTCTCCACACTGGTATTATTACAACAATAACCCCACCACAAAAACTGTTGTGTGAGACCATTTATACTCACATCACAGTTGAGAACTGAATGCTAGTATTTGTCACACATGAGATAAGAAAGCAGTGTTTGAAAATAAGAGATTCTGTCCCACCTATGTAAGAATAATTTATTATATGACTACAAAAGCAATATGTAAGTACCAAATTTGTAAACACAATGCTATATACATCTGTAAAAAGCAAAAAAAAAAAAAAAAAAAGGTTGAAAGAGAAAACAGTTAGGATAACATTTATGTACTAACATGTCATTTAGAAGTTGGAATAAAATTTTATTTTCTTAATTGTCACAAGTCACTCATGTTAGGACACTCCCACCGCGCTTATATACTCTATGGCATTTGATAATAGTTTCACTGGAGGTGATGCTTCAAGACACTGAACCAGGAAGGCTGACTGTGTGAAGTCAAGTCAAAATTTCAATCAAACTTAATCTGTTCTTTATATGATAATCCTTTTTGGATTGGGCAAACATGGACACAATAGAAAGAGAACTGGCTCACTGTAATTACCTTGAGTATTTACATTACTTTGAATGTTTTTTTTTTTTTTTTGAGTTGGTGTCTCACTCTGTCGCCCAGACTGGAGGGCAGCGGCCGCTCCCGGCCACCGCAGCCTCGACCTGCTGGGCTCCGGCGATCCTTCCGCCTCAGTCTTCCAAGTGGCTGGAACTACAGGCGTGCGCTACCACGCCTGGCTAATTTTTGACTTATCGTAGAGGTGAAGTCTCAGCAAGTTGCCCAGGCGGGTCTCAAACCCGCGGGGCAGGCAATTCACTCATCTCAGCCTCCCAAAACGCGGGATTACAGCCTGAGCCACCGAGCCCGGCAATTTAAATTTTACATTCTAAAAAACTTATAATATATAAAGACATAAACAACTAGTTTCTCCAGATTTTCAAATCCTGCATGAAATTATTTAACAAACAAATATATTATAATTTAAATGGGGAAAATTCCAAGACCAACCACAACTAGCTTCAAAGGAAGGTGGATCCTATAGGTAGAAGATATGTTTTGTTCTGCTGAGTGCCATATTGGATCTGAATATTTTGAAGTGGTCTTTGTACTAATTTTGGAGTTTGGACATGCAGAGAACTGCACCGGAGTTGGGAAGATATAGGAGAGGAAAGGTAGAGGGGGATAAATGTCCATGGGGAGAGGAGGAAAATAGCCAGGGAGATGATCTGGTGCTGGGATACCACAGAGAGTAAAGGCAGTGAATGAAAATCCAAGGCATTGGGGTGTCTGAAGGGGTCTTAGGAGCTGGAATGTTTAATGAAGTTAGTTCTGTTTCTGCAATTGCAAACTATTCCAACTCCTCAACCTTTAGTAAAGTCTGTCATAAACACTCATTCTTTGAGGGTTTTCTTTTTGGATTTAAAACTAAGGGAAAGATTTCATTATGTGTAGGGTAGAATAGGAATAGCACAAACAGGAAGAGTCATAAAATGAGCAAATTAAGCAGAAGCAGGCATTTGGAGCCAAAGAAGTCCTGTGGACACACCGGCTCCTTCCTCCAGCTCTCCCTTCCACCAAATGTCTAGATATTTTAGAAAGAGTGTTGATCTTCCACAACCCATGGGACTAATGTTTGAAACAAGAAAAGTGTAGATTCCAGCTACTTAGGTCATATTTATACAGTTTGAAAATATAATAATTTATTAAGGGAGAAAGTAAGAGTGGAAAATTTTGATCTTTAGCACTCCACTTTCTATCATAGTGTTAATTATCTGTAACACATGATGCTGTTGGCATTTTCTTCTACAAACATACCAGGCATTTAGCATTTATTTTGATTTTTTTAAAGTCAAGTCTGAGCTAGTAAATTATGTGTCTGGTAAACCAAAAGACATTGCTGAAGTCCGTGGCAATGGTTCAAGAACGATTTTGTGCATTTGGGTTTATTGGAAGTGTAATTGTAGGTTGCCTCTCTCTGTATCATTCCCCATGGTATGTAGGGAAATTCGTCTGTATGTGGAAATCTTTATAGGAAGTAGTGTTGCTGTGTGACGCACGCAGACTGGTACCTACATGCTCAAAGATGCCCATATTTCATGGCTTTTATCACTTATGAATAATAGCCACGGTATATAGTGAAAAAAGTATCAATAACCTTTTCTTTTAAAAATGTAAATTTCACATATCTAAATGAAAATAAATCTGAGGTTTAATTTTTTACGTTAAGTTAGAATTTTTACATACATACCTCTACTGAATACTGCTGCATTGATAGTGGCAAAATCTGCACATAAAAGGAAGAGAGAGAAATGGAGGTGAAAGATAAAGGGAAGCAGAGATGTTTAAAGATATGCATAGGCAGTTTGCCTAATTTCTTTATTTGGGAAATCTCTCATACTCTCTTTGTAACAGATATGCCTTGCATTGCTGCCACTTGATGTTCTGATAGGGTCCTCAAGGAACAACTTATTTGATGGAGTAACTCCCGTGTGGTATGTCTTGATATTTGGGAACCTTCCAGAAAAGACTGAGTATGTCAAGAGAACAAGTGCCTTGACTACTTACCTACATTTGGTCACAACTGTACTAGTCTCATAGTTATGGGAAAGGTCGAAGGCCACGGTCTTTTCTGATTGTGGATCTGATCGAGTCCTTACATGCCTGCATGAAGCTTCAGGGAAAGGTTTAATTTTCCCAAGACTCAGAGATGATTATTTAGTGGCACAAAATTATATTTCTGCTTTAAAAAGATGACAGTCAAACTGATTCCATGGAAATCTAAAATGGCAGTCAAATATTCAGTGATTTTAATCCCAACAAAGAAAACCCACGAAGACCTGAAGATTGTTATTAAATTTGGAAACACTATACCTTTTTTTGCTTTTCATGATGAATCTAGGACCATTTAGATCACAAAAGTCATCTGGTTTTAGGGTTTGGAAGCAGCCGTTCTGTGTGGCTTCTAAGGTCCCAAGATGGTTCTCAAAAATCTGCTCTTGTCCTATGTTCTCCAGTCTTTACTCACACAGGTATCTGTGTGTGTATGTATATGTATGTGTGTGTGTGCACTATTTTACACTTGCCCTTACTGAAATTTATTTTCCTAAATTAGGCCTATTTTCCCCAGAACATCAGGATTTGAGATTATTCTCATTTCTGCCAGCTTATTGTTTATTCCTTCCAAACTCTTGCCATTCACAAAATTGCAAGAGTATCATGAACAAATTCATGGAATCATTGATGAAAATGCAGATGAAGGCACAGCTAAGAGAATCCTGCTTCGTGGCACTGGTGCCCGCCCTTCAGTGACATCGGTCTGTTTATCATCACTCTATGGGTGTGGTTGTTTAACCAGTTTAAAAATGACTTATTCAACAAACACATGTTGAATGCTCCTCTAGCCAGGCTTCGTGCTGGGTGGTGGGAAAGCTGTCTGATGCTGTCCCTGACCTCAAGTAGCTCAGGGGAAGAAAGGCATGAAAGTGAGGAGCTGCTGGGAAGTATGATAATGCCAGAGGTGTACACTGGGCAAGGGACTTCCAAGTCAGTCAGGGATTTTCTGAAAAAATAAGCTGAGGTGAGTAAGAAATTTTTAGAATGTGTTCAAAATGTATTCAATTTTATTCTTTCAGATAAATTTCAGAAGGAGTGAATTAAATTACAAAGAAAATCCTGTTAAACCTTTTATTATAATTGCATTAAACCTTTATTAATTCAATATTCTTATCCAGAACTGTGATATATCTTTCATTTCATTCTTATGCGTTTTTTTAAATTAAAAATAATTTTGTTTTGAGTCAGAGTCTCAATCTGTTTCCCAGGCTAGAGTATAGTGGCATGATCACAGCTCACTGCAGCTTCAACCTCCTGGGCTCAAGTGATCCTCCTGCCTCAGCCTGCCAAGTAGCGGGGATTACAGGAGGACACCACCATGTCTGGCTTTTTTTTTTCTCTTTCAGAGATGAGATCTCTCTATGTTGCCTAGACTGGTCTCGAACTCCTGGGCTCAAACAATTCTCCTGCTTTGATCTCCTACAGGGCTGGGATTACAGACATGAGCCACTGTGCCTGGCCCATTCCTCTGTATTTAAAAGACCAATTTTTAGGATTTTTGGTTTTGGTTGCTTTTGAAAGTTGGGCTTTTTCTTGAATTTCCTAAGTATTTTTTGATGGGTTTCCAAGAAAGCAATGGTTCTTTTGCATGTTTATCTAATTACAGTTTTTCAATGAACTTGGTAGAGTTTGAAAATCATCTGCCAATAATGACTATTTAGGGAGAGGTCTAGGGTTTAGAAATTACCTGCAGGGCACAATGTTCACTATCTGGGGAATGGGCCATCTGAGACCTAATCTCTATCACTACACAATATGTACCTGTATTGAATACACATGTGTACCCCCGAATCTAAAATTAAAAGTAAAAAATAAAAATGGTTTTCACAAAAAAGAATAATCAAAAAAAGGTCTTCATAAAAAAAAATAATCAAAAAACAACAGATGCTGGAGAGGATGCGGCGAAAAGGGAACACTTCTACACTGTTGGTGGGAGTGTAAACTAGTACAGCCTCTGTGGAAACAGTGTGGTGATTCCTAAAAGATCTAAAAATTGACCTTCCATATGACCCCACAATCCCCCTACTGGGAATATACTTGGAGGTACTCAAATCACTCTATGAAAAAGATACCTGCACACGTATGTTTATTGCAGCATTGTTCACAATAGCAAAAACATGGAACCGTGCTGCCCATCAAAAGAGGACTGGATAGAAAAATGTGATACATATACATGATGGAATATTACGTAGCCATAAAGAACAAAATCATGAACTTCACAGCAACCTGGATGAGTCCATAAATCTAGAGTCTATACTACGGAGTGATCTTTCACAGAAACAAAGAACTGAGTATCACATGTTCTCACTCATAAGCAGACCTTGAACAATTATTGTAATACTATAAAAAAAGGATTGGCAGTAGTGGGAAACTGCTGGGGATGGTGGCAGGGAGGAGCGGGGAGATGAGATTGGCAGTAGTAGGAATCTGCCTGGGGAAGGTGGGGCACACCTCATCAACAAGGGCATCTACCTGCATAATGAACACTTGTATACCTAACCCTGAATTGTACCTCACATCTTTAAAATAAAAAATTAAAAGTTAAAGAAAGAATGATCATTTAATCCCTTCATTTTAAACCTCTTATTTGATTGTGAATCTCATCACACTTTAGACTTCTTAGAAGACTATAAAGCAAAACCTTTGGCTTTAGTCACACACACTTGTATTTCAAATACCCACAGTCCAGCTTCCCAGGACACCGCAGACACAGGTGCCTGTGCACATCCCTTGGAAGTGCAACACTTTTTTTGCACACTCCTTGATGATATCACAGATGCTGTTGCCATCTTATTTTTAGGTTCCAAGTTATCTTTTTGAATATGTGAGAAACATAATTGGAAAATTAAATTTTTTTTTGAAATTAGGAATAGAAATAGGAGTGGGAAAATATGGAATGTAAAAAACTGGAGAAACTCTTATGTGAGACCAATTTATGACAGAGGTGATTTAATGTATGAATGCTTCATCAGTGATCTATATGGATGTTACCAGAGTTCTGTCATCTTGGTCAACGGGTATTGCAGTTCAGTTTCTATTTTACATTCTTTCCATCTATGTCCTTATTTCCTGGAATAGGAGTTGCTATAATAGCATCCTTAGTCTAGTTTTTCAAACATGAAAGGGACATACACATATTTGCATTTTAGAAAGCTTACTCTGATGACATAGATTAGAGAAAGATAAAGTTGAAAACAGAAACTACTTAGGTACTAAAGTTATGTTGGGAAGAATGAAGAAGTAGGACAGATCTGTGAAGTGTGAGGAGGTAGAATCAGTTTTTCGTGACGAATTAGATAAAAGGCTGAGTAGAGGAGAAATCAAGAATCGCCCGCAGGTTTTGAGATTGGGTGACTGAAAGGACTGTGATGTCAATATCTGAGTAGGGAATAACAGAGGAAGAGTAGGCATGGAAAAAGAAGATAAGGAGGTCAGTTGTGCATACTTTGGGTTTCAGAAGCCTGTGTGACATCAAGAGGAGATGGTAGTTGACACATGGATTTGGTACACAGGAAAAAAGGCAAGCACAGTAAGTTTTCTATTTCTAGTCTTGGTTCCTTTTTCTGGGGTGCAAGAAAACAATAAGGGTCAGCAATACAGCAAGAACACAAACAATGCAAAAAAAGACATGCGTATGGGCTCATTTGAAACTCTTCTACAGAAGTTTTCTTTTTTTATTGTGGTAAAATACCCAGAACATAAAATTTACCATTTTAGTCACTTTTAAGTGTACAGTTAGGCAGTATTAAGTACATTCACACTGTTGTATAACAATTACTACAACCCATCTCCAGAAGTTTCTTCTTTTTAAATTTAATATTATTTTTCAATTGCATATAATAATTGTACATATTTATGGACTATGTACATATAATTTACAGTGATCAGATCAGGGTAATAAGCATACCCATCATCTCAAATATTTACCATTTCTTTGTGTTGGGAACATTCAATATCCTCCTTCTAGCTATTTGAAACTATCTAATATATTATTGTTAACTTTAGTCATCCTAGAGTGGTATAGAGCATTAGAACGTATTCCTCCTATCTAGCTGTAATTTTATATCCTTCAGCAAATCTCTCCTTATTGCCTCCCTTCCCCCTACCCTTCCCAGCATCTAATATCCTCTGTTTTCTTTTTTACTTTTATGACACCAACATATTAACTTTCACATATGAGTGAAAACATGCAATATTTAACTTTCTTTTCCTGGCTTATTTCATTTAACGTAATGTCTTCCAGTTCCATCCTTGTTACCACAAATGACAGAATTTCCTTCATTTTTAGGGCTGAATAGTATCTCAGTATAGGATAAAGAAAATAATATTTTCTTTATCCATTCATCTGTTGTTGGATATTCACATTGATTCCATGTCTTGACTATTGTTGAAGAATGTTGCAATAAACATGGGAGTGCAGATGTGTCTTTAATATACTAATTTCCTTACTTTGAATAAATGCCCAGGTAGTGGAATTGCTGGATCACATTGTAATTCTACTTGTAGTTTTGAGTAAACTCCATACTGTTCTCCATAGTGACTGCAATAGTTTGCATTCCCATCCACAGAGTGTAAGAGTTCTCTTTCCTCCACATTCCCACTAGAGTGTTTTTTTTTTTTTTTTCCTTTTTGGTAATAGCCATTCTAACTGGGGTAAGATGACACTTCACTGTGATTTTGATTTGCAGTTCTTTTAAAATTACTGATGTTGAGTGTTTTTTCACATCAGTCGTTTGTATATCTTCTTTTGAGAAATGTCCAGGTAATTTTCTCATTTTTAAATCAGATTTTTTTTGCATTGAGATGGTTTGATTTCCTTGCATATTCTGAATATTAAACTTGTGTTGGATGAATAGTTTGTGAATACTTTCTCCCATTCTGTAGATTGTCTTTTCCTCATGTTGATTTTTTTCCTCTGATGTGCAGGAGTTGTTTTAGTCTGATGTAATACCATGTGTTAATTTTTGCTCTTGTTGCCTGTGCTTTTGAGGTCTTAGCCTTAAAATCTTCGCCTAAGTCTATGCCCTGAAGAGTTTACTCTGTTTTCTTCTAGTAGTTTTATATTTTTGGGGTCTTACACTTAAATATTTGATTAATTTTTAGTTGATTTTTATATGTGGTAAGAAGTAAAGATCTAGTTTCATTCTTCTGTTTTCCAGCATCATTTATTGACGAGATTGTCCTCTTCCCAATGTATTTTCTAGATGTCTTTGTCAAAAAATCAATTGACTGTAAATACCTGATTAATTTCTGGGTTCTCTATTATGTTTCATTGATCTATGTGTCTGTTTTTATAGCAACGTCATGATATTTTGGTTACTACAGCTTTGTAGTATATTTTGAAGTCTGGTAGTGTGAGGTCTCCAGTTTTGTTCTTTTTGCTAAGAATTGCTTTGGCTATTCACAGTCTTTTGTGATTCTATACAAATTTTAAGAGTTTCTTTTTCTCCTTTTTTCTGTTAAGAATGTCATTGGTATTTTGCTAGCAATTGCATTAAATCTGTAGATTACTCTGCATAGTATGATCATTTTAACAATATAAATTCTTCTGATTTAGGAGCATGCAATGTTTTTCCATTTGTTTGTATTTTCTTCAATTTCTTTCTTCAGTTTTTGTAGTTTTCTTTTTAGAAGTCTTTCACCTCTTTGGTTAAATTTATTTATTTGTTTATTTATTTATTTATTTTTTTGAGTTGGAGTTTCACTCTGTCGCCCAGACTGGAGTGCAGTGGCCGCTCCCGGCCACCGCAGCCTCGACCTGCTGGGCTCCGGCGATCCTTCCTCCTCAGCCTTCCGAGTAGCCGGAATTACGGGCATGTGTTACCATGCCCGATTTTTTGATTTCTTGTAGAGATGAGGTCTCGCTGCCCAGGCGAGTCTCGAACCCGCAGGCTCAGGCAAGCCACTCACTTCAGCCTCCCAAAGGCGTGGGATCACAGGCTGAGTCACTGAACCCGACTTAAATTTATTTATATGTATATTATTTTATTTTTATGCAATATTTTTAGCTACTGTAAATGGGATCGCCTTCTTGATTTCTTTTTCAATATCACATTGCTTGTGTATAGAAATGTTTCTGACCTTTGATATTAATTTTGTATCCTGCAACTTTAATGAATTTGTTTATCAGTTCTAAGAGTTTTTTGGTACAGTCTTTAGGTTTTTCTAAATATAAGACCATGTCTGCAAACGGACAGTTACATCTGCCTTTTTGATGTGGATGCTCTTTATTTTTTTCTCTTGCCTAATTGCTTTGGCTAGAACTTCCAGTACTATGTTGAATAAGAATGGCAAAAGTGGGCATACTTTTCTTTTCCAGCTCTTAGTAGAAAGGTTAAGCTATTCCCCATTTAGTATGATGCTCACTGTGGGTTTGTCATACATGGCCTTTATTGTGTTCAGGTACTTTCATTCTATATGTAACTTACTGAGAATTCTTATCATGAAGAGAAGTTTAATGTTATAAAATGCTTTTTCTGCATCTATTACAATGATCATATGCTTTCTGCCCTTCATTCTGTTGATGTGATGTATCATATTTATTGATTTGCATATATTGAATCATTCTTGAATTCTGGGATAAATCCCAATTGATCACAGTGTATTTTTTTTAATGTGTTGTTGGATTAGTTTGACTAGTATTTTATTGAAAATTTTTACAGATGCAAAAATTGCATCCCTAACTTCTATGATGCAATTAGGGATATTGGTCTGTAGTTTTCTTTTGTGTATGTGTGTCTTTTTCTGGTTTTGTTATCAGGATAATGCTGGCATCATAGAAGTTAGGGAAAGTTCCTTCCATTTCAATTTTTAAAAATAGTTTGAGTTTTCTTGTTTCCTTAAAGATTTGTTAGAATTCAGAAGTGAAGTCATCCAGTCCTAAAATTTTTTGTTGGGAGATTTCTTATTATTCAATCTCATTACTCATTATTGGTCTGTTCAGATTTTCTATTGCTTCTGGATTCAATCTTGGTAGATTTTGTGTCTAGGAATTTATCCATTTTCTCTAATATATATTAGTGTATAGTTGTTCATAGTAGTCTTTAATGATCCTTTGGTTTCTGTAGTACCTGCTGTGACATCTCTGTTTTTTACAATTTTATTTATTTGGATCCAGGCTTCTTCTTCTTCTTCTTCTTCTTTTTTTTTTTGTTAACCTAGCTTATGGTTTGTTGATTTTGTTTATCTTAAGGAAAAAAACTCAACTTTTTGTTTCATTGATTTTTTTGTAATTTTGATCTCAATTATATTTTTATTTGTTGTGATTTTTAGAATGCATTCCTTTCTGTTAATTTTGGGTTTGGTTTGTTCTTTCTTTTCTAGTTCCTTGAGATTTGTTAGGTTGTTCTACCTATAGGTTTTTGTATTTTGCATTTCCATTTTCCTTTGTTTCAGGAAACTTTAAAATTTTTATCCTAAATAATTTCCTTCACCTATTGGTCATTCGGAAACAAGATGTTTAATTTCCATGTATTTGTACAGTTTCAAATGTTTCTCTTGTTATTAATTTCTAGCTTTATTCCATTGTGATAAGGCACTTGGTGTGATTTTGATTTTTAAAAATGTTTTGACACCGTTAAAAAAAACATTATCCTTATTATGTGAAAAATAAAATCCAAACATTTCCATGCAGTTTATTTTCAACTTAAACATCTATTAAAAATGTTTTCCTAGCTGGGCTTGGTGGCTCAGCCTGTAATCCCAGCACTTTGGGAGCCTGAGGTAAGTGGATTGCTTGAGCCTGCTGGTTCGAGACCAGCCTGGGCAACTCGGCGAGACCTCATCTCTACAATAAAATAAAATGAAAACTTAGCTGGACGTGGTAGTGTGCCTGTAGTTCTGGCTACTTGGAAAACTGAGGTGGAAGAATTGCTGGAGCCCAGCAGATCAACCCTGGGGTGACCATGAGTGTGCCACTGCACTACAGTCTGGGCGACAGAGTGAGATTCCAACTCAAAAGAAAAAAAAAGTTTTTCTCATTCTAAAAATGATTATTAATAATCTAGGACAAGGTATTTATATAAGTTTAAATGCAACTTTGCTTGAAATAATTTTTCTTCCATGTCAATTATAAAAAAACAAACACTTTTTTGTTACCCAAAGCATCGATTTTAATTTTATTTTTTATTGTTGCTTAAATTTTATTTTTTATACAGATGTGGGGTACAAGTGAGGATTTACTACATAGGTAGGCTGCATACAGGTAAAGTTTGAGCTTCCAACTGGCCCTCCTTCTCCAGTAGTGGACCTGGTATCCTTTGTATTGTCACATGCTCCCCAACCTCCTCCCTCTCTCCATCCTCCAGCAGTGCCCAGCAACTGCTGATCTCTCCCTTGTGTTCTTGTGATTATTGTTCAGGACCCACTTATAAATGAGAACATGCCGCATTCAGTACTTTGTTTCTGTGACAGATCACTTGGTATGATGGTCTCCAACTCCATCCAATTTGCTGTGAAGTCCCTGATTTTGTTCTTTATGATTGTGTAATACTTCATCGTACATATGTACTACATTATCCAGTCCACTCTCTCTCTTTTTTTTTGAGTTGGAGTCTCACTCTGTCACCCAGACTGGAGTGCAGCGGCCGCTCCCGGCCACCGCAGCCTCGACCTGCTGGGCTCCGGCGATCCTTCCGCCTCAGCCTTCCGAGTAGCCGGAATTACAGGCGCGCGCTACCACGCCCGGCTAGTTTTTGATTTATTGTAGAGATGAGGTCTACAAGTTGCCCGGGTGGGTCTGGAACCCGGGGGCGCAGGCAATCCACTCACCTCAGCCTTCCAAAGCGCGAGATTACAGGCTATATATCTATTCTTGTACCAATACCAGTCTATTTTAGTGTACTGTAGCTTTGTAATAAAGTTTAAGGTCTGAAAGTGTGATACCTCCTGCTTTGTTCCTTTTGCTGAGGATTATTTTGGTTATTCATGCTCTTTTCTGTTTTCATATGAATTTCTGCATTGTCATTTCCAGGTCTGAGAAAAATGGTTTTGGTAATTTGATAAGTATTGCATGAAATCTGTAGATTGCCTTGGGTAGGATGGACATCTTGACAATACTGAGTCTTCCAATCCATGAGCAAGGAATGTTTTATCATTTCCTTGAGAAATGTTTTGTAGTTCTCATTGTAAAGGTCTTTCCTTCCTCTGGTTAGGCAAATGCCAAGGTATTTCAAATTTTGTGGCTATTGTGAATGGGATTGTGCATTTTATTTGGTTCTCTACCTTGATACTGGTTTTGTGTTGTAATATATGGTCAATTCTGAGGAATGTTCCATGTGCTGGTGAAAAAAATGTGTGTTCTGTAGCTGTTAGGTGAAGTGTCCAGCAAAAGTCTTTTAGGTCCACTGGGTCTATTGTGGAGTTTAAATCTAACATTTCTTTATTAATTTTCTAACCAGATGATCTGTTCAATACTGAGAATAGAGTGAAGTACCCAGCTGTTATTGTATTGGAGTCTATCTCTCCTTTTAGAACTAATAATATTTGCATTATATAGCTAGGTGTTCCTTTGGTGAGTGTATATATATTTATAGTTGTTATATTCCCATTATGAATTTATCATTTTATTATTATATAATGTCCTTCTTTGCCTTTTTTTCCCAACTTTTTACTTGAAGTCTGTTTTATCTGATTTAAATGTAGCTACTCTGACTTGCTCTTGGCTTCTGGTTGTATGAAATATATTTTTTTATCCCTTCGCTTTTAGTCTATGTGTGTCTTTACAGATGAAGTAAATTTCTTGTAGGCAGCATACCATAGGCTATTTTTTAAAAATCCATTCAGCTAGTCTATAGCTTTCAAATAGATAATCTAATCAATTTAATCGGTTGTTAATCCATTACATTTAAGATTATAGGTGAGAACTTACTCTTGTCATTTAATTGATGGTTTTCTGCTTGTTATGTGTATTCTCTCTTCTTTGCTTTCTCTGTTATTTATTTTTGTTATTGGGTATTTTTCTGTGGTGATAAGTTTTGAATTTTTTTCTCCTTTTCCTTTGTGTGTTGGCTGTATCTGTGAGCTTTATAGTTCTGCATGTTTTCATGGTGCTGATTAGTTTTTTCAAGTCCAGATGTGAAATTTCCTCAAGTGTTTCTGGTAGGGCTGGTCTAGTGGTGATGAGTTCTTTTAGCTTTTTTATTGTATATGAAAGAATTTATTTCCCCATCATTTCTGAATGATAATATTGTTGAGCATAATATTCTTGAGTGTCAGGTTTTTGTTTTTTTTCTTCCAGTACTTTGAAAATATCATCTTATTCTCTCCTGGCCTGGATGGTTTTTGCTGAGAAATCTGCTGTTAGTCTAATGGGGATTCCTTTATATGTGACTTGATGTTTTTCTCTTGATGTTTTAAGATTTCTCTTTTTGTCTCTGACTTTTGATAATTTGACTATATAATATGCCTCAGAAAGGACCTGTTTAAGTTGAGTCTATTTATAGTTCTTTGAGCTTCCTGGATCTAAATGTCCATATCTCTCACAAGACTTGGGAAGTTTTCAGCTATTATTTCATGAAATGTGCTTCCTATCCTTTTCCCTTCTCTTCTCTTTAGCACCTCTAATGTGAATATTTGTTTACTTATGGTGTACTATAAATCCTATAGGCTTTCTTCATTCTTCTTTATTCATTTTTTGTCTGTCTATATTATTTCAAAAGACTTGTCTTCAGGTTAAAAATTCTTTCTTCTGTTTGGTCTCTTCTGTTGTTGGAAAGCTTGATTTTATTTTATTCCTTGAAGTCTTCAGCTCTCAGATTTCTGTTTTAACTACATGCATATCTTTGTTAAATTTCTCATTCAAACCATGAATTGTCTTTCTGATTTCACTGAATTGTTTATTTGTATTCTCTTGTATCCTGCTGAGTTTCCTTAAGATTGTTACTTCAAATTCTTTTTCTGGGATTTTATATATGTACTTATGATTGTGATCTGTTACTGAAAACGTGTATATATATTGTATTCCTTTGGAGGCCTCATGCTTTCATTGCTGAGGTGGGCTTGCCAAGTTGTTTCTGGGATCAAAGTTGCATGCATTCACACAGTGGGTCAACCAACTTGGACTCTGGCTTGCTGGAGCCACAGGGTTATTCCTCTGGCTGGGACACAGGCCTGAGGTTGCCTGGCTGGCCTGGGGTTATTTCTTTTGGGAGCAGCCCATGGGGCTGTTCCTTATTCCTGAAATGGGGCTGTTTCTCAAGCCCTGGGTACAGCCACATAGCTACTCCACCAGCCTGGGAGCAGGATGCTTGGTGGCTTGGGGGCATCTCCTGACTAGGAGAGAGAAGCAGCAGTTTGGCAACCTTAAGGGTGGATTTGTCCTCAGCAGAATTACCAGATTGTTCCTCTGGCTGGAAGCATAGGCAGGTTCCACAAAGTTAGGTTTGTGGCATTCAACCACCCTTGAGAGTTTAGTGGAATAAAGATGGAGCACTAGGGCTGGAGAGGTACAGTGGCTACTGGTCCCAAGAGGAGAGTGCACCCTAAAGATGTCATTAGTCTTAAGATGGCACTGTGCTACAGCACATCTTGTGCTCCCAATCTGGAACAATGCAGAATGTGAATTCCCAGCAGCTCCCCAAACTGGGCTCAGGACTTGCAAGGACTGTGGAATTCTCCTGTAGTAAGAATTATAGATGCTTGCCATGGTGATAGGACCTAATGGGGATCTTCTGCTTATCTTTTCCCCACAAGGGAACTCCTTTTTGACTATGGGCTTGTCTGATCTGGGTGTGGAAGATGAGGCTACAGAGGCTGGGTGCCTCCATTCTCCTCTCCTGAGCTTCCAATCACACATGTGTCTCTCCACTCTCCCACCTCATTCCAGCACTCTCTCTTCAACACTTCAGTCAAATCTTAGCTGTTTATTCACTGCCTCGGTGCTTTCTTGGGTTGGGGCATGAGTGCTGGGCATCTCTAGTAAGCCATCTTACTGATATCACTTCAGAAGTTTTTTTTTAATGGCTCCTAATTATTAGTGATGTTGATCATCTTTTTATGTGCTTATTGTCCATGTGTATATCTCATATGAAAAAATGTTTATTCAAGTCCTTTGCCCATTTTTTAATCAATTGTTTTTCAAGTTGTAAAGAAAAATGGTAAGCCCTCAAATTTTGAATATAGAATTCTGATTTCCATAACTTGCAACTAATAATACTATTTCTTTAGAAAACAGCATATAAAGCATTGAATTAAGCTGTGATTAAGTGAAACTAATTTCAGGTACCTTTGGCACAGATCTAATATTTCTTATTCTCTTTGCCTAGCTGGATGCTTAAGATAACTTTTCCACACATTGAATCAGTGCATATCCATTTTGCCCACATCCATAACTATTTCTGTACTTGGTGAAAAGTTCTAAGAACTAGTCTCAGACTCTTGCCTTGATTACAAAAATACCAGATAAATATATACAGATGACAGTATATTTTCCATGTTCAGGATATATTTGGCATTAAACTCAGGACAAAAGACACAAACTTTAGCCTGTGGTTTGGGTCCTCCAATCCTCATAAAAGTGTTTGCTTCTAATCATTGCCTTGTAAAGGTGCCATTGTTGTATGCACATCTGAGTCAGTTTATAATTTGAGAATAGAAGTGAGAAAAAAATGTTCATTGTTATCTTGTGACATTTTTTGTGGTGGCATAGATATTATTGTGAAATTTAGCCATGACATTTCCCTTTTCTGAAAAGCTTACACAGGAGGAATTATTTTTAAAAAGTAAAAAAACAAAAACAAAAACCCCAAAATGATTTAATTAACTACACTTGTGTGCTCCAAAATAAACTTGCACTCAATTGTTTGTAATTGGCTTAGCAGGCTGATTTGGGGGCAATAAATTGTAATAGAATTCTATGATATTCAGCTATTTCTACATCAACAAAGGGAACCATATTATTTTAAAATGCCCTAGAGTATAAAATAATGCTTATAGAAGTACTCAGTAAAATGTTGCATTGTAAATGTCCTAAAATTGTTTTCATATGTTATCATTTATTTATTCCCAAGCAGATTGTAAGCAACTTAAAAGAACTGTTTTTAATCCCCGTTTATTGCATAATATAATGGTCCATGTACAGTACTAGCAGAATAAATGTTGCTGACTGATTGATCTGTCATGTGAAACTTTTTTATTTGCTATTCAAAATTTTGCTGTTTAAAATTTTGGGTGTAAAAAAAGACTTTAAAATTTATAGTATTTCTGTTAGATAACCAATTTTAAAAATTCTGAAGAATTCAAATGTAATGGGTGAGTAGATTCACATGCTCTGTGTTCTAAGCATTCAAACTGCTCTTGGTCCACGTCTTATTCAATTTCATTTACCATTCACTCAATGAAATCAATATTCACCAGCCTGTGGCAGACAACTCTTAAAAATCCATTCGCTCCTCATGCACCACCTTTTGAGGCTTTCCAAGCAGCATCTTCAATTTTGTCCGTTCATGGCACTTGTTTAGAACCATAAAAATTTTTAGTATAAGCTTGGGGGATCATTTCTCTCATGCTTTGCAAATGAAAGAGAATCAGTTATTTCTATACCAGCAAAGTGAAATATATGTTTTCAGTCCTCCAGAACTATGCTTTTTACAATATGGTAGTCATTAGCCACAGAACTAGGAATGCGGCTAATCTGAAGTGAGATGTGCTATACGTGTAAAAGATGAAGGATTTGGATTTTGAAGAGTGAGTGCCAAAAAATAAAAATAAAAAAGAGAGAGTGTAAACTATTTTAATAATTTAGAAATATTGATTCTATGTTGAAACTACAATATATGCTATTAAATTAATTTTTATTTATTTCTCCTTTGTTTAAATTTTAAAATTGCATACATGGCTTATATTCAGTTTCAATTGGAAAATACTGTTTTAAAGCTGGATTTCTCAATGCCAGCAATATTGACATTTTGGACCAGATAATTTTTTGTAGTGGAGTTATTCTGTGCATTGTATGATGTTTTAGCAACATCTTTGGCCTCTACTTACCAGATGCCAGTAACTCTCATCCCCCCTCAGCTGTGACAGTCAAAACTATCTCCAGATAATTTCCAGATGTCCCTTCATGGGCAAAATCGCCTCTGGTGGAGAAACCATCCTTGAGAATGTAAAATAGTGATTATAGAAGTATCCATTAATTCGTTGCTTTGACATGTCTTTAGGTCTTTTTAGTACATAATATATAGTATTCTGTGCACAGTGAAACATAAATCATTGCTGCTTACCTTCTCAACTTCTTCAGTTTCAATTTTCACCAACCCCAACTTTTCCAGACAGTTAGTTCACAAGGTAGAAGGGGCTATAGGTCACACATTAGTCTTTCCAAATCTTGGCATTTAGCAATCACTGTCAATAGTGTCATTTTCTACCCACGAGCAGCACTGTGAGTCAGTTAATCATACCAGACTTATAACGGAGACAAAGTTTGTATAACAGTCAATATATGAACCGTCTGGGGACGTTCTGAAGAATAGCCAGGACCCCCGCCCTGCAAGAGCCCACAGACACTATAATAGAGGCGGGCTAATTTTAGAAAAAATGATTTTCGTTTTGGCCACAGCTGTTGACATTCCAAGGGGCTGTCATTCTGTCTGTTGAAATGAGAAGGCCCTATTAGAGGTTTGTTCTGTCTGAGGATTTGATGACATCATTTGGAGACTCACTAGACTGTCAATGAATATGTTTTATGTATAGTGAATGACTGTGTAAGGCGGGTTTATAAGAATAGGACTAGGATTCTAAAAGCTAACTGGGGGGTTTGTTTCTAGAGGAAAATGCTTCATTTATGAGCGCACTTTCCTAAATTGAGGAGAGATTGCTTCTTTGGAGAATATCCAGTGTCACTGGCCCCAGATATATACGGATATGCTGAGGGTCACAGCCAGATTTGTGGGCCCTGTAGAAGTGTCCCTGATCTCTTCTTTTCCTTCTCAAACTTCAAGGACTTGAATAACTTGCTAATGACTTATGTAGTTAGTTACAGTGGTAGCACTGTCTTCTGAATACCTCTGTTGTGATATAGTTGTGACTTAAGAAGGCCCTTACATCTGCTGCAACAAACTTTGTAGATTTTTCATAGCACTTTGCAGGTTCTAGAAGTTCTGTCTCTACTGGACAATAGGTCAGTTTCGAGCTCATGTTTTGGCTTACTTCCAGGCTTGCTTAGGGTTAGTTACTCTAATGGGGCTGTGATAATTGCTTCTTTGTTCATCATCAAGACATATGGGCAATTGTGGTTGAACTCCATTCAATTTAGCCAATATTTTTTAAAAAAGCAATTTCCTACTCCCCAAAAGGCTAGATTCCTTGGCTTACTAGACTTTTCTTCTAAAATATATACTAGTTCCCTTTTTGTTAATTTGTTAGCTGTGTTTCTTAGAAATATTCATTTCCAGAGTTTTGAGTATAGCTATTTCACTACCACTTTGTTACCTTGTGGATAAAAGTGTTTAGGATAAATTATCCAGAATACAACCGTGTTAGAGTTTAGAAAATGGAGAGTTTAAAACTCGGGTCACAACTAGCAGTTATTCTTTTGATTATAATCTTAAATAATTGGTGTTCCCGTTTCTGCCAAAAGATTGTAAGTGCCATAAGGGAAGGAAAGATATATACGAAGAACTTAGCATGCTGAAAAAAAGTGTTTACAGTAAAAATTTTAATGTATAAGAAGGCAATAAGTTTATCTTGATATTGGAAAAAGAGAAAATTGATGGAAAGGAACCAGACTCCTTACAGACTCAAAAAAATTTCCACTTCCTAGACTTGTTGATTAAAAACTACAATGCCATTACTCAATACCGACTTTTAACAAGTTTAGAAGCACAATAGCAAGCCCTTTCCTTCAACATTAGAGAGACTTGAATCTATCTTCTGAGTTGGTGTGTGTGTGTATATAGATATATGTATATATTTAAATACGATGTTGTGACTTTAGTGAAACAACAACAAAACAAAAAGCAGCTTCACTCATACCATTCCCTCCTACCAAGAAACACTGTCCTCATTGTTTTTTGTTTTAAGTTATACGAATAAAGTAGTTTAGAAACCATCACTGAAAAACAGTGAGACTGGAAAATTTAATCAAGTAAGTTTAGTGTTAGGCAGTCTGCAAATTGGCTATGGCCTAAACTTGGACATACATCCAACGCATTTGGAAGTCACTTAACGACTTGGCTACATAAAATACAATTTTGTGTAATTTGAATGCTTTGGCCAATATTAATCTGTAATTGTCAATATGAATTTAAATAATAGGGTTGCAGCAAAGTTCCAGGGGCCACAAAGTGTTATTTTACTCTCAATTTTAGTAAATTATAGAGTATTCTTCTTTGAGCAAGTAAATAGATAAGCAATAATAGAAACACTGGAACCAGTCCTATTTTGACTATGTAGATTCTACCACTTTCCTTGGCCCTTCTCAAGCTCCACAGAATTGTTTATTTATCAAAAACTTTACTTGCTAAAAGAAGAGTTTATGTATTAAATATGCCTACGAAGTACAAAGCACATTCAGGTTTTAGAAGTCTGATTGCCCGAGCCACTTGTTTTGCCTTAAACTCTATTTTTCATTGCTTTGCTTTATATTGCTATGAGCCACTTTATATGTGTAAATCTTATTTTCTCTCCACCTCTGTGACTTGCTGAGATTATAAAACTCTAGGAAATCAATAACCAGTAGCATTTTTATTGTTCATATTCCCTATGGCGCTACAAAGATCATTCTAAACAATAGTCAACTCCATGATATTGAATTGCCAATATTAATTTCATAAAGACAGAGTTTTTTGTTGGTTTGGTTCTATTATATTTTTGATGCCAATACCAGTACCTGGCACATTATAAATGTTCAGTAATTTTTTTTAATGAATGAATGAGTTAACCCACAGTGATAATTTATACTAGTTAGAACTTTTAAAAAAAATACAGAGAAAATTTCATGATGGTGCTATTGTAGAACTTTGGGAATTATTTATTTCTTTTTAGTACATTGATATGGAGGGCTTCTTAGATCAATATTATATAAATTACTTAAGAGACCCCATGTTTATTTTCACATTCGTGTAGACCTGGTCTTAAAATCCTCACTCCAAACAGCATTGCAATCAAAGAAAAAACAAGGACACATTCCCACAGGAAACAATCAAACAACAAGCAATATCCCAGACAGGGAGTTGGGAAAAGAAAGATGGGCACTACCTGTAATTAAAAAGAATTTTATTTTTCTTAATGTGAGGATGGGAGATAATTTCTCCTAAAGTTCTTTTGGTTCAGATATTTTCTTTATCTATCTATCTATCTATCTATCATCTTATATTCATCATGTATCTCTATTATCTATCAAGAGAAGGCCAAGTATTAAACTTGTTCACTGATTGCAGGAGCTGCTTTTTTTTTTTTTTTTTTTTAGCATATCTATGTATCTATCTATCCATATATCTTTGTTCCTACCATCAATTATTTAATTATAGTTAATTTATTGAGTTCTTACTGTATGAGCAGTTTTGACTTGGAACATTGAAAAAAAAAAACATTTAACCCTTAAAACAATTTGTAATGTTGGTACTATTTTTTTTTTGAGTTGGAGTCTCACTCTGTCGCCCAGACTGGAGTGCAGTGGCTGCTCCCAGCCTCCGCAGCCTTGACCTGCTGGGCTCTGGCGATCCTTATGCCTCAGTCTTCCAAGTAGCCGGAATTACAGGCATGCGCTACCACGCCCGGCTGATTTTTTGATTTATTGTAGAGATGAGGTCTCGTTGCCCAGGCGGGTCTCGAACCCGCGGGCTCAGGCAATCCACTCACCTCAGCCTCCCAAAGGCGCGGGATTACAGGCTGAGCCACCGAGCCCAGCGGTACTATGTTTTATCACCTCTATTTTATGGACGAGGAAACTGAGTCTCGGAATAGCCCATATATTTGCTGAAGGTCCAGAAGCAAACACATGATTGAAGTGGGATGTAAACCCAGGCAGTATCACTCCAAAGTGTAGTCTCTTAATGCTTTAATGAACTGGCTTAAGAGCTCTTTTCTTGAATTACTATTTGTGCTGTTTTTATTTCTCTTACTTGACTATGAGATTCTCAAGGGCCTAAACTGGGTCTTGTGACTCTTTATATTCCTCACAACATCTCTTGCAGATCAGCACCTTGAACATAGTGAGTGCCCAGTAATGGACCAGGTGGAAAACAATGCTTGTGCAGTTGAAACTGGAAGCTTAGATGCCATAGTAATTAAAAAATGACTCTAATAGTCTTCTGAATCTCACTGGCTCAGATGCATTTATGCATGTATTTTTTTATTTTTGCAAATTGAAATAATGCAAAAAAGTAAGAGGAACATAACTGGCATGCTCAGAATTTCTATGCTTTGGTTTTGGCCTATCATTTTACTCTATCTCTACTTGCTTTGGTCTTCTTTTCCTCACTGTTTGCGTTTGACTTGAAGACTAGAATCTGTTTCCAGTGATTAACTTGAGTGCTCTTCTGGAAGATGAGCTTTGACCTGGGTGCGTTCAAGGGGAAAGTTCCTGGTGGCTGTTGTTCCGGAGTGGTGTAGACATCCTGTCAAAACTGTGGGGAAGCTGAACTCAAACATATCTTCTCTCTGACATTATAGTCTGACAGGTGGGAATTGACCAGTTTGTGCTTGGTGGCCTTCTCCAATCTGGGCCACTGCCAGTGAAACCCTGAGGCAGTCTCAAGTTAAATTCATTGATTTCAGGTTTCTCACATTTCATACCATAGTTAAAATGTATACACATCTCACATCGTGTTCACTGATGGACAAGGTCACTGCCTTAAAAGGGGATGCATATTCATGTGCACACTCATCTATTCTGCCTTTGCTCTTACATCTCTGAGGGAGTGAGGTAAGTCAAGGTTGTTTGTATAGATTCAACCTCTCTCCCAGAGGCATGTCTACACATACTGGTTCTCAGGTTTTCATTTGTAATGGGAAGTAGGATATTTTATTTAGACCTGATAAGGTAGTTCCTCCAAGTCTAAGACTGAAAGTTTTTTCTAGGTATTTAAGACCCTTGATTAAACATTGGTAGCATGAGGTTCACTGAGTGTATGGCTCCTTAGGAGAATGCAGGGAAGAGGGAGGATTGGTAGAATGAGATTTGGGTATTTTTTGATTCCTCGTTTTCATACTACCTAAACCATATCAATTTTTTTGTTAAGCTCTACTATTATTGCCAAAATTTATAACATTATTTTGAGCACTTAAGGGTTAATAAAATACACTTTCTGTCTTAACACATGTTGGTAAGTGATGGTATGAATTATGTAATCACATGAGGGTAGTTAGGCAAGCACAGACTGTAAATTAAATAGGTTTTTGGTGTATGAATTTATATCAACAGAATTCATTTGTTGTTTAGCTCAAGGGTATTTCTCCTCCCTTCCTGAAGATCTGATTAATGGAAATAGAAAAGTTCCCTGTATTAGATGCATTTTAGGATTGGAATTTGGCATTGACTATGAAATGTGGTGAGGTAGAAAGAGAACAGATCTGAGGGCAAAGAAATGTGGATTTCTCTCATCAACTTATTTTGTGAATTGGAACAATGGATGTTTTTGGCCTTCAGTGTCCCCATCTGCAAAATGGAGGAATTGACTATGGTTTTTACATTACTCTCCCTTTCCAGTGCTCTGTGCTCCATATGTTCCTGTTTGAAGAGGAGCACGTCTTAGACTAAAATATGCTTTCTGAAAAATAGATTGGATTTCAGAAATTTAAAAAGAAAAATTCTTTATTGCTCCTAATATTCCCTCATCCCTGCTTCTCCCTTCCCCTTTTTGGTAAAAATGTGGTGGCATAGTATGGAAACAGTGATTCTAGAGAGTAATGCCCTCAGCTTTGTAGAAATTATATCTCATTTTTCCCCCCTGGTTAGCTAAAGTTCAATGCCATTAGCTCATCATGCTTCCCTCTTCCATTCTCAGCCTCCTCCTCAATGAAGGCCTCAGCGATAAGCTAGTTTATTATCAAAAAACCCAGAAATGGTTGGAACTAACTCTCTGCATGAGTGACAAAGGCAGCTCTAGGGGGGCCTGTTCCCTGGGGCCAAGCAGCCAGGATGTACACCATTATCACCATATGTTCCTGCTGCGAGGTCCAATGGCAACATGGACAGAAAAAGTGGTAAGTGCATGTTCAGTTTGAGACATAGGAGACTCCAGAAATAAGTGTCAATGGTTGGCTTTGACTAGATGCGTGCTTCTGAGGTTTGTGGGGAGCCCCTTGGTGGAAGTGCTGGACACTTAAAGAAACTGAGACCATATAGCCTGACTCCTTCCTCTCTCATTCCGTGAGTAAAAATAGCCTTGAGACCTGGCAATAATCTCAGTCAGTCCTCATTTGTCCTTTCTCTCGTTCTATGAGCTATTGCTGATTCTGTATAACAACAACAACAAAATCTCTTATAGACAGAGTGCCCAATGAAGCTTTATTTTGAAACTACCACATAGGCAAACTTTATAGGAATTTTTATACATATTTAAATCTGGTTCAGCATATCTCTCAATCCCTGCCTCAGCAGAGATCCCCCCTCACTTTCTATTGTGTTGAAAGAAAACTCCTGGCATGGTTACTGGCATTGTAGCATGCGAATACAGTTAACATTTCCAATTTTGGTAAAGTTGGAACTTCTGAAACAAGTTAGCAAATCTAAACACAGATTTTTCACAAGGAGAGGGTGTTGAAATGAGAGGTATTTTTCAGATCTCTACAAAAATAGATGATTTTATCTCTACTAGATTAAAAATTTTGCAGAGGAAGCAATCACATTTTCTCATTTGTTGAGTAGACTGTCTATGGTCACATGACTCTTGCTCAAGGATGAGGTTATATACATGGTGACACAACTTCAGTCAACAATCCTACTCACATGTAGCTCCAGCTTAAGGCATGCAAGCCTTCTTAATAATAATCTCTTCAAAGTCTTAAGAACCACTGTCTAATGAGAAACTTTGTTCAAACATGTATGTGATATACAACATGCAAAACCAATTTTTAACATGACTTAAAAGTTTAGCCATTGAAATTACATTGAAAGACTAAAAGCTCTTTCCTTTTTCTGACAAATGTAATATCACTTTTCAAATTTTTCAAATAATGATGAAGCTCTAATTTGTAGAATTTACATATTTTTCTCTTATGAGATGAAATGCACATAACATATAGTCAACCATCTAAAGTGTACAATTCAGCGACATTTAGTGCATTTACATTGTTGTGCAACCATCACCTCTCTTTCATTTCAAAACTTTTTCATCACTCTGGAATAACACCTTATGTCCTTTGAGTACCCACTCCCCATTCTCCATTCTCCTCATCCTTTGGCAATTCTTTATGTGATTTCTGTTCCTATGGGTTTGCCCTTTCTGGATATATAAAAGAAATCATGCCTTATGTGGCCTTTTGTGTCTGGCTTCTTTTGTTTAACATAATTTTTGAGTTTCATCAAAATTGTAGCATCTATCAGTACTTTATTCCTTTTTTAAGGTGAAACAATATTCTTTTGCATGATAGCACAGCTTTTGTTTTTATGAGATGGTCTCTGTCGCCCAGGTTCAAGTGCAGTGGTGTACCATAGCTCACTGTAACTTGAAACTCCTGTGCTCAAGTGTTCCTCCCACCTCAGTCTCCCATGTAGCTGGGACAACAGGTCTGAGCCACCAGGGAGTACAGGTATGAACCACTGCCTCTGGCTTAGCACAATTTTTTATCCGTTCATCTATTTTTAGGCATTGGGTTTGCTTCCATCTTTTGTCTATTGTAAATGTTATATATGTTTTTGTTTTGTTTTAAATCAATATTTTTTATTATGGTATTGTGGGGTACAGTTAAGGGTTACGTATACAAATATGCTTCGTTCAGGCACCCTTGTTGATATGAGGGTTAATTCCATCTCCCTTCCCCTCCCCCCCATAGTTTCCCACCACTGTCAGTCATTTTCTTATACTATTACATTGGATGTTCAAGGTCCACTATATGAGTAAGAACATGTGATACTCAGATATTTGTTTCTGTGAGAGATCACTTAGTATTATAGACTCTAGTTCCATCCAGGTTGCTGCAAAATTCATGATTTTGTTCTTTTTTTATGGCTGCATAGTATTCCATCATGTATATGTATCACATTTTTTTAATCCAGTCCTCTTTTGATGAACAGCGTGGTTGGTTCCAGGTTCTTGCTATTGTGAACAATGCTGCGATAAACATAAGTGTGCAGGTATCTTTTCTATAGAGTGATTTGAGTTCTTCAGGGTATATTCGCAGTAGGGGGATTGCGGGATCATATGGGAGGTCAGTATTTAGAGCTTTTAGGAATCGCCACACTGTTTTCCACAGAGGTTGTACTAGTCTGCACTCCCACCAACAGTGTAGAAGTGTTCCCTTTTCACCACACCCTCTCCAACAACTGTTATTTATTGAGTTATTGATAATTGCCATTCTGACTGGAGTTAGGTGGTATCTTCATTTGCATCTTCCTGATGATTAGTAAGGTTGAACATTTTTTCATGTGTCTGTTGGCTGCTCGGATGTCTTCCTTTGAGAAGTGTTTGTTCATATCTTTTGCCCATTTTATAATGGGGTTGTTTGCTTTTTTCTTTTCAGTACGTTTGAGTTTCTTGTAGATCCAAGATGTTAAGCCTTTGTAAGACCTGGAGTTGGCAAATACTTTTTTCCAGTCTGTAGGCCATCTCCCTGCTCTGTTGATGGTTTCTTTGGCTTTGCAGAAACTTGTTAGTTTATTGAGGTCCCACTTCTCTGTCTTATCTCTTATGGCCTGTGGGTCTTGGGTTTTGTTCAGGAATTGGATGCCAGTTCCAATTTCCATGAGGGTATGTCCTTCATTTTCTAAGGTTCTTATGGTTTGAGGTTTTACATTTAGGCCTCTGATCCATTTAGAGTTC
>NW_007251399.1:0-9387 GCF_000164805.1 Carlito syrichta | reverse complement strand
CCGGCCGCACCCACGCGCTCAGCCGGCACAGAAACATAACATGAATCTCCTCTCCGAGACACTTCAGTGAGACGTCTGAATATAACCCTATTGTTTTCTCAAGTCAGAGTCACCGTGCCTGGCCTGAATACAGCCCTTAAAAGCCCATCTCTGTAGGACCAAGAAGTGGTTGCCACTTCCTACAGCTAACTGCATGGTTCTCTAATCAGGTTAATATGCTGTGAGAGGGGTGTAAGCACTCCAGCCTGGGACAGAGTGAGATTCTGACTAAGCAAAACCCATAAAACCACAAATCCGAAGACAACTACTGATCACAAGTGGAAACTTTTTCTCTTTTCATTCTCCGTTGTGGGTTAAAATGATACTCCAATGCTGGTGATCAGTGTTGTTAATATGCTCAGTGTGTGTTTGCAGGAATTAAACGACACGAGATTGATAAAAATGAAAACGCATGCATACAAGGGAATGACATTTTCATTTATCTTTAAATGCTGATGGAATATAAATGGAGAAACTTGCCAATTGTGCCCTTTACACTCTTTTGACAATTACTCCAGATAAGTTTTAGTCTCTTAGCCTGGTGCAGTGGCTCACGCCTGTAATCCAAACACTTTGGGAGGCAGAGGCAAAAGGATTGCCTGAGTCCAGGGGTGCAAGACCAGCTTGGGAAACTTGGTGAGATCTCATCTCTACAATAATTTTTTTTAAAAGTTGACTGGGCTTGGTGGTGTGTGCCTGTAGTTCCAGCTACTTGGGAGGCTGAGACAGAAAGATCCCCTGAGCCCTGCAGGCAGAGGCTATGGTGCCTTGAGCGTGCCACTGCACCCCAATCTGGACGACAGAGCAAGACTTCTACTCAAACAAAAAAATAAAATAAAGTCAACCGAACTGCAAAGTCCAGTACATGAGTGGCACTGGCTGTGTGCGTTATCAATGCACACACCTCTACCCCCAATTTCGGCTTTCTGCTTTGTCTCATTAACCCCACTTTATTTTTTCCATCACATCATTAAAGAGAGTGTAATGTACAGAAAAGCACAGGCAGACCTGGATCCCAATGCCAGCAATGCTGTGTGCTGATTATAGGACTGGGGCAGTTATATCACCTCTCCAGCCTCAGTTTCCACTTTTCCAGAACAGAGATAGTAATACCTTCCTGCAGGGCTCTTGTAAGGATTACAGAATGAGGTGGAGTGCGAAACAAGTCCCCAGTAGGAGTCTTACTTGGTATTTGGTTTCTGTTTTGTTTTGTTTTTTGAGTTACAGTCTCATTCTGTGGCACAGGCTGGAGTGCAGAGGCATGCTCACAGCCACTGCAGCCTCAACCTGCTGGGATCAGGTGATCCTTCCAGCTCAGCTTTCCAAGTAGCTGGAACTACAGGCATGAGCCACCACACCTGGCTAATTTTTTGATTTATTGTACAGATAAGGTGTCGCCAAGTTACCCAAGTGGGTCTTGAACGATGGGCTCAGGCAATCTTCTCTCCTCTGTCTCTCAAAATACTGGGATTATAGGCATAAACCACCGTGCCTGGCCAGGAGTCTTATTTGTTAGTGAATTTACAGCTAGAGATACTGTCACTGAGCATATGTTCACTCTCGCTTATTTGCAGGAGCACAAACAGCATGCATAATGGAGAGAACACAGAACTGGGAGGTGAAGAGAGAGCACAGCCTGAACACCACTAGCTGAGAGCCTTTAGAAGGCTGCAGTTTTCTGGACCACAGTTACAGCAGGTAGAGATCGCAGGGTCAGCTAGAGAATTCTAAAATCCCAAACCTGTCACACCTCTTCTCAACCCCTATGTCCTCCAAGGACTCTTATCTGAGCAGTCCTCATCTGGCATTAGTGGCATCACTAAATGATGTCCCCAATGAATGAATGAGGGCTGACAATCAGGTTCGCAAACCATCCTAAGAAAAGTGCTACATACCTCATTACTGAATATCACTATAGGTTCCTACGAAATACTCCCCTAGGGAAGCTGTGCAACGACATCAGTGCCTAGATCACCCATCAAAGCATTTTTTGAACTCTTTTTCTGGAATGGCCATCAGAGCTGTCATCACTATATGTTGAGGTCTGGCAATTAAGTTCACAAACTTACTACCATGTGCTTACGTTGGCTGCACTGTACAAATAACTGTACTGGAACACCCTCCCTGCTCACCTGATCTGGCCCCCAGTGATGTTTTTCTTTACCCAAAGAGAAAGGAAATATTGAGAGGAAGACATTTGATGACATTCAGGACATCAAGGGTAATACGATGTTGGCTCTGGTGACCACTGGTGGGTGCACAGCTTCCCAAGGGGAGTACTTCGAAGGTGACCATAGTGATATTCAGCAAGGAGGTTGTAGCATTTTTTGTAGGATGAGTTCATGAAGTTAATTATTGGACCTCTTATCAGATGACTCCTTATACTTGCCTAGAACGGTGACTGACAAAGTGGGGGGCTCATACACATCACCCTGTAGAAAACTGGAGAAATCGCCAAAAGAGTTAAAAGGGTACAATCGCCAGGTTTCTCCACTTCTATTTCATTAGCATTTAAAGATAAATAAAAATGGCATTCCTTTGCGTCCTGTGTTTTCATTTTTACCAATTTCATGTCATTTTAATTCCTGTAAACACACAAAATAACATGTCTGAATACTTTTACCAACTTTTCATTCAACCTTAAAGCTCACAGTAGATGCCGCACAAATACTTCTCAAACAGATGAGTACGTATTCTCAGGGGTTTATTTGTTTGAGAAGTTTCTGACTTTGCATGTTCTTTATTGCTGCAAGCATTGTATGGTAACATGGTACTGGAATGCTGGTTAACATTAAGGTCGTCTATATAAGACACTTTATGGGCTCGGCAAGGTGACTCACGCCTCTAATCCCAACACTTTGGGAGGCTAAAGTAAGAGGATTGCCTGAGCCCAAGATTTTGAGACCATTCTGGACAACTTGACAAGACTTCATTTCTACAACAGATCGAAATTAGCCTGGCATGGTGGCTCATGCCTGTGGTATCAGCTATTTGGAAGGCAGAGGTAGAAGGACTGCCTGAGCCCAGCAGGTCGAGGCTTCAGTACCCTTGAGCATGCCACTGCACTCCAGCCTGGGTGACAGAATGAGACTCTGACTCAAATAACAGAAATAAAAAAAATAAAGAAATACAGGAAAATATCCAATAAGGAATTCAAGTGTTGAAGAGAGGACATCCATAACAGAACATGCAATCGAGGATAATATGGCAGAGACTGCTCCTTGGCAACTATTATGCATTTCCCTTCCTTCTTTAAAAGAGCCCCCGATTTTTTCCTGCCACAGGGATCTCTCGCAGTAAGAGACTATGTTGCCTACCCTCTCTGGAGTTAAATGGGGTCACATGGGCAAGTTCTGGGGAAGGAAAAAATGGAAACGTTCCTTGTGCTGGCAGGAATGCAGCCAGAATGGCTAAAACTGGAGCAGATATCTTGCACCACAACGTGGAAACCACACATTGAGGACAATTGGACAGCCAAAGAGGTGGGTACTGGGTCCCCGATGACTTGTGAAACGTCCCTGCCAGCCTTAGAAGGACACTCTGGACCTCTGGAATGTAGGAATCAAAGTCACGAAGACACTCTTATTTGAGGTGTTCTCGTTTTCAGCAGAACTTGACCCTAATCACTACAAATGAGTTGAGGATTTGAGTCAGTTTTGTTTCCTTGAGTAGACTGGGGGTTTAAGACATGGTACCAGTCTTTGTCTCTGAAGTTTGAAAGTATAAGGACTGTTTTCTTTTATTTTCTTTTTAGTTGAGTCTCACTGTCTCCCAGGCTGGGGTGCAGTGGTATGCTTATGGCCACTGCAGCCTCCATCTGCCGGGCTCAGGCAATCCTTCTGTCTCAGCTGTCCAAGTAGGTGGAACTACAGGCATGCACAAGCACGACCGACTATGGGACAGCTTTTCTGACAAAGGAATGGGCCATTTCAAGTCATCCCACAGTAACCATTTATTGACCACTGCCAGGTGCAATGGAGACTAATGGGTGAATAAGGCACAGTCCTTAGCTTCAAAAATCTTGGTCTGGACCAGTCAGTGTTGTTCAAGGTAGCTGTGATGAATGAACTTTTGGTCATTTTTCTTTGTTTTCTTTTGTTTTTTTGAGTCAGTGTCTCAATGTATTGCCCAGGCTGGAGTGCAGTGGCACAATCAAGACAATCCCAAGAGGCTGAGGCAGAAAGTTCCTCTGTCCCAGGGTTTGGAGGCTACAGTAAGCCCTGATCGTGCCACTATATTCCAGGCTTGCGACGAGGGAGACTCTGACTCAAAAACAGACAAAAAAGGTCAATGTTAGGAATATCTGAGACAATAGTCCAATAAAATGGAAAGCAGGATCCTGGATTAAATCTGGAAAAAATTATTATAGGTGCCCATCCTCGGGTTCTAGCGCCGGCTTTGCACCCCGCCTGGCCACCGTGTCTGAAGAGGCCATCTCCCTCACCAAGGACTTTCTGGCCTGAGGATCGCCACCGCATTTCCAGGACAGCAGCACACCAACAAGCAGGTCGCAGCCCACAAGCAGTCCTAGGTATTGTGGACCGCGTCACGCCCATCACCCGCGAGTGGGGCAAGCTGTCCTTCGGGAGGGACAACCTGACCATCATCAGACGCGACTTCCCCACGCCGGCGAGCAAGGTCGCCTTCCAGGACAAGCGCAAGCAGACCCTCCTGGCAGCGTGGACACACACACGCAGTTCTGGCGGGACTTGGCGGGCAGCCGACGCGGGCAAGCCGAGCAGCGAGTGCGAGTTCAAGGCCTGGGCACCATCTGGTGAAGACCACCAAGCTGACAGCACGGGGCCTGTGCCAGGGCTTCGGCGTCTCGGCGCAGGACATCATCACTTACGTGCCACCTGCTTTGGCATAGACACACAGACAAGGGCACACTCTCCGACCCCGAGAACAGCCATGTGGTGGTCAGCTGGATGGTCGCGCAGACCGTGATGGACATCCGGGCGTGGTGTCTGAGCCCTCAACACGGTGTGGCCACGAAGGATGTTGCCGTCAGGGCGTAAAGGCGCCGACATCGTGTACCTGAACACCCTCACTGTTGGAGGCAGATCGTCGAGGACAAGGGGGGAAGGCTTTCCTCACCGGTGCCGGTCCCATGTACTGCCGGGCGGCGCCATCGTGCAGGTCTTGTACCACAAGCTGAGGAAGGTCCTGGAGACCTCGCCCGCAGACACGTGAACAGGATGTCTCCTAGTGGCCACCCGTGAGGACTACCGACTTGGAGAGATTCCAGGCCAGATCCCGTCTGGAGAGGCTGGGATCTAGAGGGGCTTCCGCAACCAGCGGCACCAGGTCCATTGTTGAAGCGTGTGGGGGGGTGGGGTGGGGGATCATGGCATCGAGGGGGTAGGCCAGCAACTCCGCCACCGACTAGGGTCCAGGAGCTTGTAGTGCACGCGGGGCTCGTATTTATTCCCCGAGAATCATGTCTCCCATCTGTACCAAGCACTAGCTCCTCTCACACAGTCCAGTGCCAGGTTTGGTTCTGTCTGCGTTTTGCAGACAATTAAACCAGGATACTGAGAAAAAAAATTATTATAAAGAACAGTGTTGAGACATTTAGTGAAATTAGAATATAGACCATAGATTAAATTAATAGTATTATGAGTAATAATGTTATATTTTCTGAGTTTGATCGTTATATGATGGTTATTAAAGAACATCTTTGTTCTTAAGTGATGTCCACTCACATATTTAGAGTAAAGGATCACAACATCTGCAACTTAATTCTGAAATGCTTCAGTTAAAAAAAGAAGAAGAAGAATTATGCCTGTAGTCCCAGTTTCTTGGGAGGCTGGGGCAGGAGGATCGCTTAAGGCCAGGAGTTGGAGGTTGCAGTAAGCTATGATCTTTTGAGGGGAAGAAAGTTCACAGTGAGAGAAAGTGAGAGTGGGTCATATTTGAACTCACTGTGCTATTGTAACCTGTTGGGAAAATTTGAAAGGTTGTTTTTGTTTTATTGTTTAATCCAAACTATCAGACGAATACACAACTAAATTCACTATGTGAACCCAGATAACAACGTAGCCCAGAGAAAGTTTAGTAGGGAGTCAACTGTCGAGAACAGGCCGGGCAACATAGTGAGCCCCCACCCCACACCCCATGTCTACAAAAAAATGAATATTAGACAGGTGTGGAGATACACACCTGTCATTCTGGCTATTCTGGACAGGAGCAGGAGGATCACTTGAAACCAAGAGTCTTAACACTGTGGTAAGTTATGTTATGCCACTGCACTCCTGCCTGGGCAACAGAGCAAGACCCTGTATCTAACAAAAGAAAGAAAGAAGATGAAAGTCTAGACCACACTCCAGAAGAATTAAATCACAATCTCTGTAATCCCTAAGGTGAGTCCGATATGCAGATAAGCCTGAAACCCACTGTGATTTCTACTTCAACACTACCACTGGAAGGCATGAAGCAACACTGGATAACCACTTGCAGGCAATGCTGGAAAAGTGGATTTCCATTGGAAAATGATCCCTAAGGCTCTTGGGCTCTATGATCTATAATGTTAGTGTATTGTAAACCACCCATTCCTTCACCATTGCCAAATTTGCCTTTTCCCCCAGGAAATTACAACAAATATTTTGATCTTACTTTTAATAAAATCAGAACAAGAACCTATGTAAACAATGACTCGAATAATATCTTCCAACAAATATTGCAGTGGAGGAGTTTTTACAACATATATTTACAAACTAAATTCAAATATAACAAAAAATATAACAAAAATTATGTGCTTTACTGACTCTATTCAATTAAAATCCAATTTATTGGAAATTTTTTTAAAAGTACAAATAACGAAACAAAGAAGAATAAAATATAAGTAATATTTAAGCTAGAATATTTTCCAAACTGTAATAGAACTTTCTCGGTCATTTTTTTTTATTATTTCTTGTCTTATGAGTTGGAGTCTCACTCTGTCGCCCAGACTGGAGTGCAGTGGCCGCTCCCAGCCACCGCAGCCTCGACCTGCTGGGCTCCGGCGATCCTTCCGCCTCAGCCTTCCAAGGAGCTGGAATTACAGGCATGCACTACCACGCCCGGTTGATTTTTTTTTGATTTATTGTAGAGATGAGGTCTCGCTGCCAAGGCGGGTCTTGAACCCATGGGCTCAGGCAATCCACTCACCTCAGCCTCCCAAAGGCGCGGGATTACAGGCTGAGCCACCGAGCCCAGCTCGGTCACATTTTTATAAAAGGTTTTCTTTTTAATTCAAGTTTTAAATTAAAAAACTGTCAAAATTCTTCCCAAAATTAGCCATTATAAAAGATCTTTAAATTCTCACTCTTAAATAGGATGTGTAAGCTATTATTATTGAATGGTTTGTAAAACATAATAAATATTGAAAAAATGTGGATTCCCAGCACTGGTTTTCCTCATTCAAAGAAAAAGCAATCACGGAAATGTTTTTCTCATTAATTCCAAAAGACAATTGTTTTCAGAGGATACCGAATGGTCTTCCATTCAGACCCATTTTAGACACAAGCTTACACATAAACACACAGTCCATCAAAAATTGACCTTTCAGTTAAAGAGTATATAAATATATTGCAAGACTGAAAACTCTCGAGTGTGCCAGCAGAGGCTGAGCCAACAGCTTCAGGAAAAGGAACAGATCTCAACGTAAAGGGGCTCCCCTTCCTCCTTCAGCTCCAGAGATGTTCATTCTTAGGCCCTGGAATGGGCAGGGAGACTCAGACAGAACTATGAGGAAGTCACTATAACCATGACATAAGAATGAAAGCTATTCTGGGAATGAACTGGATTCACACAGTTATCCTTAAAATAAGACATTTAGCTGGGTTCGGTGGCTCAGCCTGTAATCCGGCGCCTTTGGGAGGCTGAGGTGAGTGGATTGCCTGAGCCTGCGGGTTCGAGACCGCCTGGGCAACTTGGCGAGCCCTCATCTCTACAATAAATCAAAAAATTAGCCGGGCGTGGGAGCGCGTGCCTGTAGTTCCAGCTACTTGGAAGGATGAGGCGGAAGGATCGCCGGAGCCCATCGGGTCGAGGCTGCGGTGGCCGGGAGCGGCCACTGCACTCCAGTCTGAGCGACAGAGTGAGACTCCAACTCAAATAAATAAATAAATAAATAAGACATTTAGCCGCTGTTTTACCTCTTATGTAAATCTTTTAGAAAATAACCCTGTTTTAATAAAGTCACTAGTCTAAATTAGTAATGCAACAGGCTCCCTTGGAGAAAAGACAAATAGCTTGGGATTGTGAAGAAAGGAAGGATTTTGTTTGAAAGGCCCCATAATAAGTCCCATGAGGCTGGCGGCTGTAAAACTTTATGATTCAAAATGGTACTAGACAGCCTGTATCCCTCAAAGCTTTCTCCAGCAATTAAGAAGGTGCATTAGAAACACAATTTTGGAAAACCAATATGAAGGTGGAAACATGAGAGAACGCATGAGAGGAAAGGACTTGGTTAAAACCCAGATCTGCCAGCCACGGTGGCTCACACCTGTAATCCTGGACTGTAGGAGGTGGTGGCCAGAGGACCGCCTGAGCCCAGGGACCATCATGGGCAATTTGGTGTGACCTCGTCTGTATAATAAATCCAAAAATTAGCGGAGTGTCGTGGCGTGTGCCTGTGGTTCCAGATATTTGGAAGGCTGAGGCAGAAGGATCGCCAGAACCCAGCAGGTTGAGGCTGCGGTGGTCATGAGTGTGCCACTGCGCTCCAGCCTGGGCAACGGACTGAGACTCTAACTCAAAAAAAAAAAAGAAGAAGAAGAAGAATCAAGATTTAAGTAACAATAACTTAGGATAAAATTCTGCTATACAATACAAAGAAGTATCTTCATCTAAATATGGCTTCATAATGTCATAATCCTTACTGGATTATGAACTTTGGGGTGATTTTCATTCTTTTTCTTCATTTTTTCAAATTGAGATTCTTCTTCCTTTCTCTCTCTTCATCCAGTGTTTTTAAATATTCTCTCCTCTCCTGTTCTCTCATCATTTCGTATTTTGCAAATTCCTAGTGCGGGTCTTATCATGGTGTTCTGGATCACTCATGGCCTAGAATGAAACAATGCACTAAATTCAATAAAAAGATGTGCTGGAAATATGCATATAGAGCCTGCTTGAATAGAGTATGCCCTCTAAAAGAAGGTAGTGTCAGAGGCCAAAGAATACTGGACTCCTCGTCTTGTGTTCTGCTGTTTAATTTTAGTCATTACTGCCAGTGCGGTGGCTCACGCCTGTATTCCCAGCAGTTTGGGAGGCTGAGGTGACACTGTGAGATCCAACTTTTAAAAAAGGATTAGGGTACATAGCAGTTATATTTTGTTTTGAGCAGGTGTCTCACTCTGTCGCCCA
>NW_007251398.1:339741-340557 GCF_000164805.1 Carlito syrichta | reverse complement strand
AAATAAAATAGGTATTTGGTATCACTGAGAAACAACATGCAGAGGTTTCTGTCACATTGTCACAATAAAAGGCATAGTATTTTATTTAAATGAATGCACAGGTCAAGAATAATTTCTTCAAATGATCACTGAGTCAAGACACGTTATAAAACTGGAAAAATAAAACACTTATGGTAGATATTCATTGATAAGCATAGGTTTAACTTGAGCCTCTGAAATGGCCCTTAGATTTTCCCCAAGTCATATCTACAAGATAGATGGTGAAGAAAGCAATAAAAATAGATTATGCCCAAAATCCTATGTGCCTAATTTGAGTTCAGAGATGTTTGATATTTAAAGAAATAATCTGAGTCCATTTAAATTTGTTTAGCCAATATTGTGACCATGAGTATTCCATTCCCATGGTTCACCCTGTCAGAATTTGATGAAGGTAACAAAATTTCGCAGAAAGTCATAAGAGAGTGGGGTATGTAAAATATTGTCACAGATCACCACTTCCTTAACATCATAATCAATCCATCCACTGTTTCCAATTGCAGTTTAAGAGGGAAATTTTCAAAAATAATTTCCTAGACTTTGTTACCTGGGTGAACATCATCTCTTTTTAGTGTTCTGTTTTTTTTTAAATGATTACATTAAAGTAAATAAAAATGTAGTCTACACTACACAAGGGTTTTAAGGGGAAATTCCAGTAATATTCTTTTTAAAATTGGGAGCTGATAACACAAATACATAAACTTTGTAAAATTGTTATATGTTTATGATTTGTACACAATTGTATACATATGACACCCTTCAATAAAATGCTTAAAAATT
>NW_007251398.1:299270-339097 GCF_000164805.1 Carlito syrichta | reverse complement strand
GCTATGTCCACAGATACACTGAAACAACTCATTACATTTTAAACAATGCAATTAGTTAGTTGTTGAAAAGCTTGTTTGACCAATGTTGGACTGACACTTGAGACAAGAATGCTTCACCCACCGAGATAATTTTTCCTACCTTCTTTGGTTCCCTTGCATTTTAAAAAATTCTATTTATATTTCTTTTTTTAATTTTTAATTTTAATGATGTGGGGTACAATTCAGCTTTAGGTAGATAAATGTTCATTATGCAAGTACCTTATCTATTTTCATTTCAATCTGTCCCTTGTTGAGAGCAATTTAAAATTCTATTAGAACTTTTACATCCACATGGGATTCATTGCACTGTAATTTCTACCAAACACTTGTAGTATTTTGTGTCTTATAGTGCCACAAAGATACTATTGCATGTGTTTTCCTTTGATACTTTCAATCCACATCCATTGACATGAAATTTTCATGACTGTATTAACATTTTCAGCATTTGATAAGGTTGAGTATTATCAAACATAAATTTTTGTTTATTATTTATTTTAATGACATGGGGTACAATTCAAGATTAGATACATATGTGGCCATTGCACAGGTGAAGTTTGGGCCGCCCGTTGGTCCTCAGTTTGCCTGGTTTGGAATCAGGTAGCCTTATGGACGTTATGTGCCCCTCCCCCCCGCTTCTCCCCCACTCCCACAGTGTTTTGCTACTGCCAATCCCTTTCTTGAAGTATTATGATAAATGTTCAGGACCCTCTTATGAGTGTGAATATGTGGTACTCAGTTCTTTGTTTCTGTGATAGATCACTGAGTGTGCTAATTTCAAATATAATAAAGCATGTGGCACTAAAATGGATAATATTTAGAGAGATTATTTTTGGTTTTATGCTAAAGTTTCCAATTTTTGTTCATTTAATATTATATGCATTAGCTAAAACTCTCAGAGCCTATTGCTCAATAACACAATGGACAAAGTGTCCCTGATGTCTACTATGGACCTACCGTGTACAAGTGCAACAAAAAGGATCAAACTTTTATAGAACTACTTAAACCTTTATTTATTTATGTTTTCCTTTTCATTTAAAAGAAATTATCAAACTGGCATGTCATGCAAGTTATCCAGCTAATAATATATTATTTTAAAGGTCAAGCAAGACCATTTATTTCCCCATATAGTGATTGCTTTAAAATTGTTTAAGATGTCTAAAATTTCATTTTTTCTAATAATAAGCAATTTGTAATGTATTGGATGCCTGATAATTCTGACAGCATGGGAGTATTCATAAATCTAACGAATCATGAATAAATCAGTTATTTAATTATTATTTTTTTCTGATTCCAAAGACAGAGCCAATATCAAAGATCAAGAGGAATTAGATCTTTCTGCAGCTGTTCTATTGAAATGTTTGTACAGAATGAATTAGCAAATTCTTTAATTTAAAACATCATATAACTAATGGAAAATTTAAGCATCAACTAATATCTCTTGAAATTAAAGAATGTTTTCACGTTTTTATAAGATACTTTACTGTCTAGTATTTTGTTACTCACATATTCCACAGAGATAAACAAATTATTACATACATTTTATTAACTGGCCGGGCTCGGTGGTTCATCCTATAATCCCGTGCCTTTGGGAGGCTGAGGTGGTGGATTGCCTGAGCCCGCGGGTTCGAGACCCGCCTGGGCAGCGAGACTTCATCTCTACAATAAATCAAAAAATCAGCCGGGCACGGTAGCGCATGCCTGTAATTCCGGCTACTTGGAAGGCTGAGGTGGAAGGATCGCCGGAGCCCAGCAGGTCGAGGCTGCGGTGGCCGGGAGCGGCCACTGCACTCCAGTCTGGGCGACAGAGTGAGACTCCAACTCAAAAAAAAAAAAAAAAAGAAACATTTTATTAACTGAGAAGCTAAGGCAATAATATAACAAATAATTTGGCTGTTTCTAAGTAAAATTAAGATTAGAAACTCAATTTTTTCCACAGCACCAAATAATTTTTACTATTTTGCTTTTACTAGCAGAAAACCAGCGATCAATGAACACAGGCCATGTCTACAGGAAAATGTGTGGATTGTGGTAATTTAGACCCCTACAATTACCTTCACAAATGCAAAGTGATCTACTAAATCAAACATAATTATTGAAAGAGGGGAAGATGTGCTTTCTTCTGATACTTTCTGCACCTTAATTTAATTTTTTTCACTCCATAATCTAACCAGAGATTATGATCTGCCAGTTACCTTTCCAACGGAGAATATCTAAATTAAGATAGGAGGAAATTCTAAAAACTCAGCTGAGAAGTTTATTTGATTCCTTACTTGAATGCAATATACTAACATTTATGAGTTAAAGCAATAATCTTTGGGAAATAAAATGAAGCATCTTTATTATTACCATGGTAAATTAGCAATTTTGCAAACTGAACTGCCCTTTAAGGGTCTCTTTTATTGGAGTTGTGTCCAGCTGGCATATATAAAAGGGCCTAAAGCTGAAAAAGCATAATGTGAAATGTCCAGTCCAGAAATTAAGAAAGTTGCTGAGCTTCTTATTGACATCTATTTCTAAAAATATCATGGACACACATCATAGTAATAAAACCAAACTTTAAAAAAAACATTAACTCAAATTGTGCTATTGTTAAAGCATAGTAGTCACAAACTTTAATGTTCAAAAAACTGGAAATATGTGATACAAAATAGAACCTTTATGTTTATAATATCCTATTGCTTATGGTGATTAATTATTTTTTAATGTTTTGTTATTAGTTTACCTTATTTTATTTTAATATTATGGACTATGGCTAAAAGTAATAAATGGAACTCTCTTATCAGTGATCTATATCTCAATTTCACATTTATTTTAAAGTATTGTTGACAGCTAAGAACTTATGTTTCTTAGTAACTATTCTCTTTAGTTAAAAATATTTATATGTTTCTGCTGTCTTAGATATATTTATCTAGATAGATGTAGGTATATATGCATGTATCTAAAGATAGATAAAATTATAAATAACAAATCACTTCTTCCTTACTTATATTTTTTAATTAATCACTAAACAACTGGCATAATTTATTTTTTTAATGAAAAAAGATTAAGTCCAGGGTCTATCATGGTTTCTCCTTTATTATACATTATAATAAAATTACATATATAATATATTACTACAATTTAATTATAGTAATTTATTATTTATTTTACTATAATATTTTCATTTCTTCTTTATTAACACATAAAAAATTTTTAATGACCAACTTTTTAGTTCATCAAGTTTCTTCTGCTCCTTCCAAAAATCATTCACTTAATGGTTTTCCAAGCAATTTGATCCTTTCCTGTCTAACTAAACACAGGGTTTTTCATAATCTCCATAGTTCAATGGTCTCCTAAAAATGTCATTAGAGATCTTCTTGGTATTAGCAGCAGACTCAAGAATGACTTGCACTTGTAGATGAACTTGTAAAAGTTCATTGACATTGAAAATCTCTATTCCATTCTCAGGCTTTCAGATGTCTTAGAAAAGTGCATCAAATTAATAATGCTTTCAAAGATAAGAAAACTGTACAGAAGAAAAGCTATCTAGATAAGACTTTCAAAATTTTAAATACTATCAGTAAATCCACAAGCTTCAATTTGGAGCATTCTAAGAATTATAACAAGAAAAGGAATTTGCTTTATTTTAGAAAACTTTGTAATATTTAATTATGTGTGACTTATTATGTAGTAAATATATGTTATTTAAACTGCAGCAAAAATAAAGAATAACTTGTTTGTTTTGCTCATTTATAGAGGGCAATCAAAGGTATCAGGTGGTTAAAAGAAATAATAAATTCATAATAATGCAGAAATTAACTTATTTTTGTTATGTTCCCATAATTCCTGTTAATTTACTTTTCAGATAGAAAGGATTATTCTGAGAAATGTTAAGGTTGCTGATGAAAAATTCTGAGATATACAAGGGGGCACCACAAAACACTCCAGAATTTATTTATTAAAAATAATGTGCCGAGCTCGGTGGCTCAGCCTGTAATCTCGCGCCTTTGGGAGGCTGAGGTGAGTGGATTGCCTGAGCCCGCGGGTTCGAGACCCGCCTGGGCAGCGAGACCTCATCTCTACAATAAATCAAAAAATCAGCCGGGTGTGGTAGCGCATGCCTGTAATTCCAGCTACTCAGAAGGCTGAGGAGGAAGGATCGCCGGAGCCCAGCAGGTCGAGGCTGCAGTGGCTGGAAGCTGCCACTGTACTCCAGTCTGGGAGACAGAGTGAGACTCCAACTCAAAAAAAAAAAAGTGAATTTATTCTTACATATTTAAACTTCAGTCTCCTTCAAAGTACTCTCTGTTTGGTAAAATACACCTACTGAGATGCTATTTCCACTGCTCAAAACAGTTTTTGAACTCGTCAGTTTTGATGCCTTTTACTGCTTCTGCTGTTTTTTGTTTGTTTTATTTCATCCACACTGGCAAAACATTTCCCTTTGAGGACTTTTTTCATCCAGGGGAACATAAAAATATGTCACCTGAGGCGAGATGGGGTGAATGGGGGGTGGTTGGGATGGGGAGCAATCATGCCTTTGTTGACCAAAAACTGATAAACACTAATCATGTTGTGGGCAGGTGCGCTGGTAAAAACCCATCACGAAATGGGGAAATGCTGAAAGATTCTTTAAAAAAAACCAGCAAGGTGGTTCAACCCTGTAATCCTAGCACTTAGGGATTAATCTGAGAGGAAATCTAAGAAACTTAGGATGAAACACAGATAAATTGATAAAGAATTAAGATACCTGATATATGAGATTTATTTTCCAGGACACATTTTTTTTTCAGTGAGATGCTAAATTCAATCTAGATAGCAACCAGACATGGAGGAAGTATTAATGAGTTATTGTAATATGATAATATGTTTTATCTTCAAGTGACATTATATTCAATGAACATACATGTAAAACTTGTGATTATTTGGTTACCTTTCCAATGAAATTTCAGTATCATTAAATGTGTAATAACAAAGAATCTACTTATTAAGTTGTGAGTGCATTTTATGAAGATTTTGTACTAATATCCATATGATAAAAATATGAAAACTAACAAAAATGATTGCATTTTTGTCTGAATATCAAGGATACGAAGAAGTTAAAAATAAAAACAAATTGATTACTAAGATGAAACTTTGGAATTTACAAACTTTCTGAAATCCTATGAGCCTTACTTACTTAATTGTCTACAGTATAAGATGTGCTTTCTTGAGAAGAATTACCTTATCATATTATTACTATAGTCAACCAGGTACTTGAAATTAGTTTTATTGATTGTGGATAAAATACATAAGTTCTATACTGTTTTAGTTCATTCGGGCTGCTGTAACAAAAACCATACTGGGTAGCTTATTGTTGTTCTTGAAACAACAGAAATAGGTTTCTCAGAGTTCTAGAGGCTGGAAAGTTCAAGATCAACGCATCAGCAGATTTGGTGTCTAGGGGGCACATTTTTTTTTTCTGGTTTAAAGACAGTGCATTCTCACTGTGTCCATACATGGAGGACAGGGCAAGCTATCTCTCTGGAGACTCTTTTATAAGGACACTAACCCCATTCATGAGGATTCTTTCCCCATGAACCGATCACCTCCCAAATGCCCCTCCTCTTGATATCATCACCTCAGGGATTAGGAATTCAACATATGAATTTGGTGGGGACATAAACATTCAGATCATACATATTGAATAAAAGATCAAATTATTCATTTCTCCTTTACAAATACCTTCATGTTCTAAGGCACTTCTGTTTCCTAGCTGATCAATTTCATAAAGAGAATAAACATTCTGAAGAAGAACAACTTACCCTTAATGGAAAGTTTACAGGCAATGTAGACATAAAAAGATTTTAGAAGTCTCCCTCCCAGCTCTTACTCATTGAAGATGTTTATACTTGACTCAATGTCATCCTCTTTAACTCAACTCTTGCATAATCTAGAGATGTCAAAATTCATTTAGAATTCTCATCCAACAACCCAATGTTGAAATGCCTGAATATTCACAACACTAGGAAACTTCTCCATTCTACTTCAACAATATCTCTCCCATGATCAACACCTGAAAATTCAATTTAGCCCAAACCACTCCTAAAGTTTAGTAGTCCACTCACTGACCATAGTATATCTGTTATACATTCATTCAATGTACACATGGCTTTTGAACTTATGCTTTTGACCTCTTTATTATTTCAATTTACACTGTGTAAATTGAGGTTTCACTGTGTTTTCGACACTGTGCTAAGTACTTTATCTACATTATCTCGTTTAATCTTCATACAAATTCTCCCATGGAGTAGATGCTATTATTATCCCATTTTACAGGTGAAGGAATTGAGTCACTAAGATGTAACATAACTAATAAATAGCAAATATTCAGTTTAAGTACTGACTTTTTAGCCAAAAATCATAAATATTTAATTATGATAGATACTGCTATATTCATTCATGTTTTCCTTTCTATAACCTTTCACTTTTACTCATTCCTCTCAGATAAAATTTCAAATAGACAATATTCTCTTCAAGATAATAATTCAACTTCTATGCCCTACTCTAAGAACAGAAGACTTATTCTTATTTCTTGAGAATGATTTTCTCAAACTCCCATCTCCCTATCTACGAATGTATTCACATTAATCCTCCCAATTAATATGCATTCTCTTCAGTCTCAAAGAAGGTATCTCTACTTCTGTCCAAGATCTGTACACCTACCATTAAAAACTGCCCTAAATAAATGTTAAATAATTGGCAGACACCCCTTGATCATTTACCTCCTCTTGGTTCACTACCCAAACTTGATTGCCCTTTACAGCTTTTTTTTTTTTTTGGATTTGGAGTCTCACTCTATCGCTCAGACTGGAGTGCAGTGGCCACTCCCGGCCACTGCAACCTCGACCTGCTGGGCTCTGGCGATCCTTTGGCCTCAGCCTTCCAAGTAGCTGGAATTACAGGCGCATGCTACCACACCTGGTTCATTTTTGACTTATTGTAGAGATGAGGTCTCACCAAGTTGCCCAGGTGGGTCTCGAACCCGCGGGCTCAGGCAATCCACTCACCTCAGCCTCCCAAAGGTGCGGGATTACAGGATGAGCCACCGAACCCAGCTCTTTACAGCTTTTTGAAAGGATACTTTGCATGTGATCCCTACACTTGTTAAAACTTTTTTGGCTTCCTTGTCTGCTATAATTTTGTTTCCGTTTTCACCATTCTACTAAAACTAGTACAAATAAACACATCAGTAAGCTCCTAATTGCCAAACTCTAAGTGCCTTTTCTAGTGTTACTTCTGAGGATGGTCTTCTCTCCTGTACTTGATATTGATAATATCTTTACTAATTGTTGTTCTTCCTTGGTTTCTGTGACCCCCAAACTCATCTGATTTTTCTCATACTTCTCTGATCACTACTTTTAAAAGATAAGCTCTTCTTCTTTTTTTAATCTTTAATGATTAGTTCAGAGATAGATATATAGATATATGCACACAATAGAATGTGACTATAGAGGATAGACTTCTAACTCAAGAGATCACATATTGTTTCATTATTCTCTGGTTGAATACCTTCTTCATAAGCCTGTGATGTCCTTCAAAGAAAATCTGTTTCTGACTCCTGCACAGTGCCCAGCAAACAGTAAGGCATTACACATTCTTTTTTTTTCTTTTAATTCTTTAATTTTAAAGATGTGGGGTACAGTTCAGAGTTAGGTATACAAATACAAATGTTCATTATGCAGGTACCCTTGTTGATGAGGTGTGCCCCCCCTTCCCCAGCAGATTCCCACTACTGCCAATCCTGATCCTCCGCCCTGGCAGTTTCCCACTACTGTCAATCTTTTTCTTATAATATTACAATCATTACTGAAGGTCTGCTTATGAGTGAGAACATGTGATACTCAGTTCTTTGTTTCTATGATAGATTGCTCAGTATTATAGACTCTAAGTTCATCCAGGTTGCTGTGAAATTCATGATTTTGTCCTTTATGGCATTAAAAATTCCTATAAAGAGAACTAATTTACTTATTTTCAGAACTTAATATAAATTAGAGTGTGCCTTTTTCCATAAGTGTGTATGTCAGCGACATTTCCCATTTTCTTTGTCTTAAACTGTATTAACCCTTCATATATGTTAACATGTTTAATTTTTATAAAAACTCTGTAAAATAGGCAAAGAAGGATAATCTCATTTTTGTTTTATAAAGAAAGATTCAGTTAAAAAAAAGAAAGATTCAGGAAGATTAAATAATTTATCCATGACCACATAACTATTAAGTACTGGATTCTGACCGAAAACCTAGATAAATTTGTTTTCATGATTTTCTAATCCTCATTTGTCACTCCTGACATCACTACATTATTCATTGTTATTATTCAAATTGGAATACTCATAAGAACAAGGTACTTGGCCCATTTTCCATATTCAAAGGCACTAGAAAATATAAATAAAGGCAAGGAGTGAAAGAAACAATATATTAAATGCTATATTTTAAAAAATAGGACGCACCTTATTACTGTGTTTTTAAAAACTCCTAAAATGTGAGAAAATAAGTACAGAAAGTACAAAACTTTAAAATCAATCCAAAACCAAATATTTCCAGAACCACAACTAAAAATAGTAAAGAATAGATACTATTACATTACCACTGAATATATATCTTCATGAATTTTTTAGCTCTAAAAATATCCTGAGCACAATTTAAAATATTAAATTGCTAAGCACATAAGCTAAAATAATTGCATATTAAAAATCACTGAGAGCTACTAAACTATGCATTAACTTTAAGAGATACTACATAAATGAACTTTATTTAGATATTTCAATTAAAGCCCCAGGGAGTTACTATATCGAACCTAAACAAAGTATCTTATCTTTTCTAGTTTCCTAGTGATAACTCACAAAAGGAAAATATTTTTAGAAATGGTGATATTTCACTTAACCTTTGAGTAAAGAATTTTCTTATATCTATAAAAAGCATCCAATATAAATAACTTCAGCATGAACACAGACCATGATCTATCTAAAATTTAAACTGTATAGGGAAATAAAGACAGAGAAAGAAGCATGAGCTATAAGGATTGCTAAAACAGAGTTGAATTGCTCAATAAAGCCTATTAAACACCAATGAATTGAGTTTATATAACTTTGACCTTAGATCTTCAATTTTATTCTTCAAGGAATGAAGATAGGGGAAAATAAAGCTTCATTCACTCATTAAACTATACATTCATTCCCTGAGCTTTTTACTTAGTGTTTCCATAATCCAGACATTTTTCCAGGACTCTAGAGACAATGATGCCATCAACTATAGATAGATACATAGTAGATAGATAGATAGATAAATAGATAGGTGTGTGTGTGTGTGTGTGTGTGTGTGTGATGTATGTGATAAGTGGTGAAAATATAGAGAAGTGTAAGAGAGTAGAGAGTAACTGGGGGCTACTTTATGCAAAAGATCTCAGGAATGATTTCCCTGAAAAAGTAGAACTTTAGCAGAAATGTTAAGAAAACAAAGCAGCAGTGAGAATAGCTCAGAGTAGTTTTCCAGGCACAGAGAACAGCAAATAGAAAAACTCAGGAGCATGATTAATATATACCAGAAAAAGCAATTAAGCAAGGAATGGACTGGTGCAGATTATGAGGCAAAAGGTTAAATGGGCTAAATCAAATTCAATGTTGTAGACTATACATTTTGTATATTATTTTAAATAAAATAAAAAATTATTACAGTATTTTGAGAATGAAAATATCATTATTAAGTTACCCATGACAGCCAAATTTTTACTTTAAAAGACAAAAATATATATTAATAGATTTGTATAAATATAAATAACTAATAACTTATAAAATGCCATCGGACATAGATACTTTAAAAAACCTGTTAAAACTAATAATTGAATTTAGTAAAGTTACAGTATACAAAATCAACAGACAAAAAATGAATTGTGTTTTTATATATTAACAACAAACTATGATAAATAATTTAGGAAACACACCCATTTACTGTAACATTCAAAAGAATAAACTACCTAGAAATCCATTTAGCCAAGGAAGTAAAAGATCTCTACACTAACAACTATAAAAATTGATGAAAAAATGAAGATGGAAATAAATGGAAAGATATTCTATGTTCATAGATTGAAGAATTAATATTGTGAAAATGTTTATACTACTCAAAATGATCTACAGATTCAGTGTAGCCACTATCAAAATTTCCATGTCATTTTTTAATAAAAATACAAAAACAGAGAGTTCCAAGAAGATGGCAGTGGAGCTAATCAGACTGCATGTCTCTGTGTGAGTGAGTGAGTGCATGGACAAATTTGTGTGTGTGTCTGTGTGTAAGTGGGCATGTCAGTGGCTGACTGAGTGGGGATTTGGTATCAAGTGACCAGAGCTCTTCTGGTGAAGTGGCTGGTTCTGTAGCCACTCTTCTTGGACCTTAATGCTTCCCAGGGTGCAAAAGCTGAATGCCATTTTATAAAATCAACAAAGCTCTTCTTGGTAAGAAGCTGCCAGAGCAACTGCCATTGTTAGACTCTGCTCCACCACTGCAGCAATAGACCAGACACAGGCAGCAAGGGCCATGGAGTGAGCATAGTAAGGGAACCAGAGGCAGACTCCTGAAGAAGCAGTGGAGAGTGGCCACCCTGAAGGTGGACTTGCTGCCACCACCTCCAGTGCCAAGTTAGGCTGCAAGCCCCCCACCACTGGGACCTGAGATCTAGAGACTGTGGTACATGCTGGGGAAGGAACTATCCTTCCTGACCCCATGAGTGGCAGAAACAATTGTCTGTAGAGGAACTGGGCAGCCAATCTAAAACCTGGGCAGAGAAGTGCTCCAGTGCAGCCTCTGCAGAACAGCCTCTGCAGAACAGCAGACCTGCATCTTAACACCAGGGGGTGATATCTGCATTGCTTTCGAGCTGCTTTCCATGAACCTAGAGACAATTACCCCCGGTGCACAAGCTCTGGTGGATAACAGTGGATGCAGAGCCCTAAATGATCCACCCTTCCACCTAGCTCTGAGCCAGCTGCTGGGTGATAGATGCATACAGCAGATCTGACTGAGAAGGAGGCTGGTGAGTGCCTAGCCGACTCCTCCTAATCCTAGCAATGAACAAAAGAGATCAGGAAGACAGGGTAGAGGCTGAAGCCCTCATTCCTCCACCACAAACTGTATGCCATGGGAGTTGTGACCACACTGGAAGAGGAAAGAAGGGGGAGAGAGCCCAGGTGATGCTGAGTCAAGTCCCCCTGCCACCTTCCCTTTGGGCACACATCAGCTATCAATTGCAGGCAACAAGGGATAAAGATTCTAACATCCCAAGTTTCAACTGCTAGGAGGGAACCTGCATCAACAGGCATGCCGTCACAGAACCTACTACAAGAGGGAGCTCCTCCACTTACAAAAAGAAATACTAAAGCTGAGAAATCTCTATGAGTGGAGCTTTTGGGGTTTTTCATTTTCTTTCTTTCTTTCTTTCTTTCTTTCTTTCTTTCTTTCTTTCTTTCTTTCTTTTGTCTCATTTATTTGCTTTGTTTCTTGGTTGGTTGGTTGATTTTCTCTTTCTTTTTTTCTTTCTTCGTTCTTTCTCTGTTTTTCCCCTTCTTTTTCCTTTTCTTCTTCCTTCCCTTTTCTCAATCCTTCTTCCCACTCTTTTCTAATCTATCATGGACTCAGGGACTACACAAGCATATCCATAGAAAGGTCATATTGTGTGAAGATGGAGAGCGAGTCCCAGCTGGCCCATTTACCAGACTGCAAGCATTGTGACCCATCAGTAGGTTCTGAATCCTTGTGGCCCCTGCCCTCTCCTTAGTAAGTGCTCAAAACTGTAGAGAGATAGAACAATGCTCCACCCCCAACCCTATCTTATAATTGAACAAACCTGAAGGCTCTGTTCAGGGAAGCACAGAAGGTAGGGCAAATATTAGAAGTGATTGCTTCTCCATTTCCCACTCAGCAAAAAAATTAAAGAGAAAGATAAGAGTACTACAACAAATGAAGAAGAACGACCACCAACAACAAAAATCACTGGTAACCTTCAGAGACCCAGTAAAGAGACAGTGCATGAAAGAACAGCTACTGGAGCACAAACAATTGCTATCTCTGAGAACAACTGTACTCAGAAGGTACTTACAGAGATTGGAGAATTTTTGAATAGAATAAATAAAAATTAAGAAATGCAAGAACTAAAACCAAATGAAATTGCAAAAGAGTTGGACAGACTCAAAAAAGAATATTTAGAAATAACAGAAATAAAGAGCTCCATTCAAGAAATAAATAACAAACTGACAATCGTAGGTAGCAGAATTGACCAAGCAGAAGAAAGAATTTCAGAGCTGGAAAAACATAATATAGAATTAACCCAATCTATTAAAATTATGGGAAAAAAACTTAAGGAGTAATAAGAAACTCTAGGTTTATCAAGAAGACAAACTTATGTCTGATCAGCATACCTGAAGAACAAAGAGAAATGGAAAACACCTTGGAATAAACTTTCATTGAGGTCATTTCAAGAAGAGGAATACTCTTCTCATCTGGCCACAGACCTAACTATATAAGCACAAGAGAGTAAGAGAACCCCTGCAAACATCTTATGAGAAGACCAACCCCTAGATACATAGTGATTTACCCACACAACATAGGTATAAAAGAAAAAATTCTAAAGGCAGCAAGGGAAATAGGTCAGACGACTTACCAAGGAAGACTAATCAGAATCAATCAAAACTTATCTGCAGAAACACTACAGGCCAGAAGGGATTGGGCCCCAATCTTTAAGGTTCTCAAAGATAAACAACTTCAATCAAAAATTTCCTACTCAGCCAAGCTAAACCTCATCAGAGATGGAGAATTAAAATCCTTCCCAGACATCAAATTACTAAAAGATATATTGCTTCCAAACCAGCACTACAGGAGATGCTTAAAAAGGTGCTATGCACAGAAGAAAAAAGAAACAAAAGAAAGACCATACACTTCACAAGATTACAAACAAATACAGAAATGACAGAGCATACAACACATGAACAAAAATGAAAACACACACATATTAACATAAAAGCTAAAATAAAACAGCCTTACAGGAGTCTTATGACAGGAACATACTCTCAAATTTAAACAATCAATCTGACTGAATGGACTAAAGTTACCATTGAAAACACATAGAATGGAAAACTGGATAAAAGAAAATGGCCCAACAATATGCTGATTCCTGAAAACACACTTCACAACAAAGAATACTCACAGACTTAAAGTTAGAGGATAGAGAATAAACTTTCAGGTTAACAAAAAACAAAAAGGCAGGAGTCATGATTTTACTATCGGACAAAAAAACCTTCAAGCTATCAAAAATTTTAAAAGATCTGTAGCCTCAGCCAGAGATTTCAGTTGCCAACAGGTTCCAACACAGCCCACAGAGGGTCACCAGTTAAGAAATGAGAGAGAGAGAGAGAGAGAGAGAGAGAGATCACAAATATCACAGTGGGACCTCCAAAAATGTTAGGGTACGGATAGGGTGAGGGTGGATGGAGCGGGGAAGGGAGAGAAGGGAGGTGCAGCACCAGTAAAACAGAGATCTGAGTAATGAAAATAATTGCAACACACAAAGAGGCAAAGAAAGAAAATTTTATTTAAAAGTAAATTAGAGAGAGAAAGTGAAGGGAGAAAGAAAATTCACCTCCCCAAGTTTGGTGAGGGAGCCAAAACCACAAAGCACGGTGACAGTCATAGCTCAAAGAACACATGGCCACACCAGAGTCTAGCAAGGCAATGGCTGCTGTTTGCATGTGGTTGAGTCCTTAAAATTACACTGAGATACCACCTAAATCCAGTCAGAATGGCCATCAACAATAACTCAAAAAATAACAGATGCTGGAGAGGATGTGGTGAAAAGGGAACACTTTTATACTGTTGGTGGGAGTGTAAACTAATATAGCTTCTGTGGAAATCAATGTGGCAATTCCTAAAAGTTATAAAAGTCGACCTTCCATATGACCATGCAATCCCCCTATTGGGAATACACCTGGAAGATCTCAGGTCACTCTATGAAAAAGATACCTACATGTATGTTCATCACAGCATTGTTCACAATAGCAAGAACATGGAACCAATCATCCTGCCCATCAAAAGAGGACTGGATAAAAAAAAATGTGGTACATATACACAATGGAATATTACACAGCCATAAAGAAGAACAAAAGCATGAACTCTGCAGCAACCTGGATGGAATTAGAGTTTATAAAACTGAGTGATTTCTTACAGAAACAGAGTTGAGTATCAAATGTTCTCACTCATAAGTGGATCTTGAACAACTACCATATTGCTGTAAGAAAAGGATTGAAAGTGGTGGGAAACTGTGGGGGGAGGTCAGAGGGTGGGAAGGTGGGATTGACTGTAGTCGGTATCTACCTGGGGAAGGGGGGCACACACCTCATCAATAAGGGTACCTGCACCATGAATATTTGTATTCCTAGCCCTGAATTGTACCCCACAATTTTAAAATAAAAATTAAAAGAGAAAAAAAAAATTTAAAAAGATACTGAAGGACACTACATAATGATAAAAGGCTCAATCCATCAACAAGAAATATCCATTCTAAACATATATTCACCCAACACAGAAGCACGAAGATTTATAATGCAACTACTAGGTAAACTGAAACAGGATATTGACTCTAACACTGTCATAACTGGAGGACTTAAATATCCCACTAACAACCCTAGATAGATCATCAAGGCCAAAAAATTAATAAGGAGATTCAGAATCTCAACTTGACACATGAACAAATGGACTTAATAGATACCTACAGAACACTACACACAACAACCATGGAATATATATTCTACTCATCACCACATGGAGCATACTCCAAGAACAACCACATCCTCAACCATAAATCAAGCAAAAACAAATTTTACAAGATTGAAATACTGCCATGCACCTTATCAGTCAACAGTGGATGAAAAATAAATATCACCACCAAGATCCCCCTGAGACCCACAAACATAGGTAAACAGCATGAGGCTGAACAACCCCTGGGTCAACACAGAAATCCAAACAAAAATTAAAAGATTGTTTGAAGCAAATGAAAACAAAGACACATCCTACCAAAAGTTCTGTTACTATGAAATCAGTACTAACAAGAGAATATATAACTCTATGCACACACATCAAGAAAATAGAAAGATCACAGGTTAACAGTCTAACAAAGCACCTAGGGGGACAGGAAATGCAAGACCACCAAATCTTCAACTTTAGCAGAAGAATCCAGATAACCAAAGTAAAAGCCCAGATATGAGACATAGAAGACAAAAATATCATAGAAAAAATCAATTTAAAAAAATTTGGTTCTTTGAGAGGATAAACAAGATCAATGGACCCCTAGCTTGATTGACCAGGAAAAATAGAGGAAAAGCTCAAGTAAACACAATCAGAAATGTAAAAGCTTAAGAAACATATGACCCAGAATAACACAAAAGATTATCAGAGATTACTGTGCACACCTGTATGGAAACAAACTCAAAAAGCTCAATGAAATGAGGACCTTCTGACATCACACAACCTCCCAGGGTAAAACAAAAAGAAATTTGAACCCTAAATAGACTAGCAACAACCCAGGAAATTGATTCCATCATAATAAAGCTACCTACAAAAAAAAAAAAAAGCCCTGGATCAGATTGCTATGTAGTGGAATTCTACAAAACATACAAGGAGGAATTGACACCAAACTTATTGAAAATATTCCAGGCAATTGAGAAAAAAATAACTTTCCCTAAATTATTTTACGAACATAAGACCACACTGATACCAAAATCAAGTAAAGATCCAACAAAGAAAGAGAACTACTTGCCCATATCCCTGATAAACATAGATGAAAAAATTCTCAACAAGATTCTAGCATATCAGATCCAACCACACATCTCAAGAATTATCCACCATTACCAAGTAAGCTTTATCTCCAGGAAGCAGGGTTGGTTCAATATCCACAAGACCATAATGGTAATTAAATACATCAACAGATGTAAAAATAAGAACCACATGATTATAGCATTAGAAGCAGAAAAGACTTTCAACAAAATCCAACATCCCTTCTTGCTAAAAACACGTGAACACCTAGGCATTGAGGAAACATACCTCAAAATAGTAAGAGCCATATATGATAAATCCACAGCCAACATATTGCTAAACAGACAGAAATTGGAAGCATTTTCCCTGAAAACTGGAACAAGACAAGGCTACCCACTCTTACCACTCCTGTTTAACATAGTGTTGGAAGACCTCACCAGTGCAATCAGAAAAGAGAAGAAATTGAAGGGTCTCCAAATAGAAAAAGAGGAAGCTAAGTTATCCCTGTTTACTAATGTTATTATCCTACAAATTTGTCAAAATCCTCTTTGAATGGATAAAGGACTTTGGTAAAGTCTCAGGGTACAAAATCAATGTTTAAAAGTCTGTCACATTTTTATACACCAACAAAAAACAGGCAGATAATAAAAAAAAACCAAAAAGCAAAATCCCATTCACAATAGCTTCAAAAAAATGAAATACTTTGCTATCTCCCTAACTAGAGAAGTTAAAAACCTTTATAACAAAAACCATAAAATGCTGCTAAAAGAAATCAAAGATGACACAAACAAATGGAAAAATATTCCATGCTCATGGATTGTAAGAACTAACATTGTTAAGATATCCATCCTATCCAAGTCCATCTACTAATTTAATGCAATACCCATTAAATTACCAATATCATTCTTCTCAGACCTGGTAAGAACAATACAGAAATTCAACTGGAAACATAAATGACCATGAATAGCTAAAACAATCCCCAACAAAAGAAACAAAGCAGGAGGTATCACACTTCCAGACTTTAAGGCTACAATAATCAAAACAGCCTGGTATTGGTACAAGAACCAGCACATGGATCAATGGAACAGTATAGAAATTCCAGAAGCAAAACCTCAATTTCTCAATCAACTCATCTTTGATAAAGCCTCTACCAAAAGCTCCTGGAGGAAGAAGAAACTTTTCATTAAATGGTGCTGGGAAAACTGGTTGACTACATACAGAAAAGTGAAACAGGACTCCCACCTATCACCATACACAAAAATCAACACTAAATGGATCAAAGACCTAAACATAAAACCTCAAACTGTAAGAATCTTAGAAAATGCAGGAGACATCCTTATAGAAATCGGAATACACAATCAATTCCTGATCAAAACCCCAATAGCCCATGACATAAAAGAAGAGTTTGACAAGTGGGACCTGATGAAACTGAAAAACTTCTTCAAAACAAAAGATCCATTAAGGAAGTGGGAAAACAGGATGGGAAAAAAATGTTTGCCAACTGTTTATCTGACAAAGGCCTAACATCCAGGATCTTCAAGGAACTCAAACATGCTTAAAGGAAAGAAACAAAAACAAAACCCAGCCCTATTAAAAAGGTGGGCAAAGGATATGAATAGACATTTTTCAAAAGAAGACATACAAGCAGCCAACAGACATGAAAAAACACTTGACCTCACTAATCATCAAAGAAATGCAAATCAAAACCACATTGAGATATCACCTAACTCCAGTCAGGATGGCTATCACTAATAACTCCAAAAACAACAGATGCTGGAGAGTATGCAAAGAAATGGGAACATTTCTACATTGTTGGTGGGAGTGTCAACTAGTACAACCTCTGTGGAGAACAAGGTGACAATTTCTTTAAGATCTAAATATTGACTTTCCATATGACTCAGCAATCTCTTTCTGGGAATATACCCCAAGGAATTCAAATCGTTCTACAAAAAAAGATACCCACACATGCATGTTTACTGCAATACTATTCACAATAGCAAAAGCATGAAAACAAGCATTTTGCCCATTGAAAGCAGATTGGATTTAAAAAAATGTGGTACATATACCTGATGGAATATTATGCAGCTATAAAAAGGGCAAAATTATAGACTTCACAGCAACTTGGATGAATTTAGAGTCCATCATACTCAGTGATCTATCACAGAATCAAAGAACTGAGAACCATATGTTGTCACTCATAAGTGGACCGTGAACATTTATCATAATACATTAAAGAGATTGACAGTAGCAGATCACTGCCGGGGGGGGCATAACATTCTTAAGGGTACATGATCCCAAACTAGGATAAGTGAGGATCAATGGGAGGGACACACTTCACCTGTATGATGACCACTTATGTACCTAACACTGAATAGTATGCCACATTTTTAAAATAAAAAATTATTTAATTGAATGGGTGGCTTAAGCATGTAATCCCAGCACTTTGGGAGGCCAAGGAGAGAGAATTGCCTGAGTTCACTTGTTTAAGAACAGCCCAGGCAACTTGGCAAGACCTCTTCTCTACAATAAATCAAAAAAGTAGACAGGCATGGTAGTGCGCACCCGTAATTCCACCTACTTAGAAGACTGAGGCAGAAAGACCACCTAAGGCCAGCAGGTCGATGCTGGGGTGGCCATGAGCATGCTACAGCTCTCCAGCCTGGACAATGAAGTATGACTCCGACTAAAAAATTAATTAATTAATTAACAAATAAATAAAAAATAAAAACAACAACTTTCACTTCTGTAGCTTGGCTTCAGAATCACTAAATTAGAACATGATGCTAGTCAGTTCAGCCTATGCCTTTGATCCACCAGAGTCAGTAAATTTAATACAGAGAAATGTCTCTGACCAGTGATAAATTATACATTCAAAAACATTTCTATCATTAAATGATTTTTATATGAAGAAAAATAGGCAAGGGACTAATTAGATAATGAAAGTGTGTGAGTATATCTCATTTTTCTCCTACTGAAAAAGTTTACTGGGACCTGTGTCCTACTGAAATTATATGACAGAATCATTATCTCACAAAAAGTCCACCGTATTTGCTTTTTGTTAGGTCTTTTCATAAATATTAAAATGGGAATCAGCATGAAAAGTATTACTGAAGTTTTAAGCCTTAATTTGGGAAGTTCTCATGCAAATTTTGTGAAATTGGGAAAGATTCTCCAAAAATTTGCAATGTCTTATAATACAAAGGTCCTGACTCAATTTAACTGATACATTAAAAATATAGGACAGAATGTTTAAGCAGAGTACATTGTTTGCCATATGTATGCATTTTAAAAGAAACTACCATTTATTAGCTATTTCCTAAACAGCAAGCAGTTTGATAAGTAGTTAGATCCTCGGTTAACCTTCCAAAAAGCCACATTTCTGTGAAATAAAAACCATTTACTATCTCCTATTTTATATACAACAGACCAATATTTTAAAATGATACAATTTGATCAATATTGCCAACTGATTATTATCTATATAATTCCTGAGCAGGATTGTGTTGTAACTTTCATAAGTCCCAGATAATTTTGCTTTTGAGGGTCCCTTTCTCAACAAAAGATATAAAAAGTTATATTTTATTATGACATTGGAACAAAAATTAGTAGAATCTAGACTAGATTATATTTAATTTTGAATGTTTTTTCTGAATCAATTGATGTGATCATGAGGTCTTAAACTGTATATGTATAAGCTAATAAATATATTTCAGTTAATATAAACTAAAATACAAATGTAATATACCAAATTATAATTTATTTGCATATGGACCCAGTCTTTGTATTCCTGAAATAAACTCTTCATGATTATGGTTAAAAAAAAATTCTTTTAGAGACAGGATCTCACTCTGTTGCTGAAGCTGGAGTGATGTGTGCTCACTGAATCCTTAAATCCCAGGGATCAAGTGATACGCCTTTTTCAGCCTTCCAAGTAACTAGGACTGTAGGTGAAAACCACTGTGCCTGACTATTTTTTTTAATTTAAATTTTTTGTAGAGACAGGGCTTCACTATGTTACTCAGTTTCATCTCAAACTTCTTGCCTCAAGTGATCTTTTCACCTCAAACTCCCAAAGTGCTGGGATTACAGGTGTGGACCACTGCGCTCAGCCAGACAAATAAAAAATATTAATATTCATATGGAACTGCAAAAGACCCCAAGTAGCTGAAGAAATCTTGAACAAAATATTAAGCAAAGCTGGAGGCACCACACTTTCTAATTTTAAAATAGGTTACAAACCCACAGTGAATAAAAACAATAAGGAAGGTACTTGAGAGGAGCTGAGGGATTTTCCTCTGTGTAAGGGACTTTCTTTAGGTCCCAGTCCTGCCTGCCTCTATTGTCAGTAACAAAAAAAAAATAGAATGGCATGTCTGGTGAGTGCACTCTGAACTACAACACCCAACAAAAAAGCACCTCTTTAACTAGTAGGCTTCAAAACAGCCAGAGCATGACTAAAGCTGTGACCAAGGAACCTGTCCAGAGCATTGGCTCTCTGCAAGTACTCAGGAAGGAAGCCAATCAAACACATATAACATATACCACAGCCACACTCATAAAGGGCAAAATGGTAGAAAAAATAAAAAGCTCCATCTCAATGACAGCAAAATAATATGAAGAGAGAGATACAGAAATAAAGTTAAAGAAAGAATGAAGCATCAGCACGCTCAGATGGGAAGAAATCAACACAAGAACTCTGACAGCACAAAAAAATCACAGAGACCAAGAAAACAATTCAAGAATTAAAACTTGAAATGGTTATTTTAAGAAAGAACCACCACACTGAACTCCTGGAATTTAATTACTTGCTACAGGAATTTTAAAACACAGCCACAAACATTAGCAGACTTGACCAAAAGGAGGAAAGAACTTAAAGAGTGAAGACCAATCCCTATAAACAACCTAATTAGACAAAAATAAAGAAAAAGATTTTTAAAATAAACAAAGCCTTTGAGAAGCATGGAATCATGTAGAGATCAAATCTATGTCTGATCAACATTCTTGAGAGAGAAGGAGAAAATGGGAATACTCTGGAGAAGGTAGTTGAAGACATAATCTATATGCCATTTGGTCAAGACACAGATACAAGAAATCCAGAGAACTCTTGCAAGATACTATATGAGGTGACCACCCACAATGCACACAGTCATTAGACTATGCATGTCCAAACTGAAAGAAAAAATATTTAAAGAATTAGAAAGAAGGGATTGAATACTTATCAAGGAAGGCCCATCAGAAAAACATCAGCCCTTTCAGCACAGACGTTACAAATCAGAAGATATTGAAGGCCCATTTACAATATTCTTAAAGAAAATAAATGCTAGCCAAGAATGTCTTATCTTGCCTAGCCAATGTTCATACATGATGATAAAATAATGTCCTCCCAGACAAGCAAGTGCTAAGGGAATTAATCACCTCTGGACTGGTCCTACAAGAGATGCTTAAGGGAGTTCTAAACATAAGAACAAAAGAACAATGCTACCCAACACAAAAGCACAAGTAAGCATACAGCTTACAGACTATATAAATCACCCACAAAACTGAGACCACTAAGCAACAACTCAACAACACTATGATTAAAACAATATCCTCACATATCTACAGTTACCCTGAATGCTAATGGCCTTAATGCCATACTAAAAAGACACAGAGTGGCCAACTGGATTAAAAAACAAGATGTATTCTTCTGTCTGCTGTCTTCAAGTGATCTGTCTCACATTTAATAATATCCATAGGTTCAGTGTAAAAAGATGAAGAAAGATCTACTAAACAAATGGAAAACAAAAAAGAACAGGGGTTGCTATTCTTATATCAGGTAAAACATACTTTAAATCAATAAAAGTAAAACAGGATAATGAAGGGCACTACATAATGATAAAGGGCTCAATTAAACAACAAGGTATAGTTATTTTAAATACATACTCACTGAACATAAGTGTATCCAGATTTAAAAAATAATTGCTACTTAACCTAAGAAAGAACCTAGACAGCCCTCATCATAACAATGGGGCCTTTAACACCCCACTAACTTTAGACAAATCACTGAGAATGAAAACTAACAAAGAAATCCTGGACATGAATTCAGCATACAACCAATTAGATCTAACAGACATCTACAGAACACTTCCCCCCACAACTACAGAATATATATTCTTTTCATATGCATATGGGATCTTACTCTAAGATCAACCAAATTCTTGGTCATAAATCAACCTTGAATAAAGTCTACAAAGTCATGCCAAGCATCATCTCTGACCACAGCAAATAAAACTAGAAATCAACTTCAAGAGGAATCCTCAAACACATAGATGCATGGAAATTAAACAACTTGCTTCTGAACAATTTGGTGGTAAAAAAGCAAGATAGAAATTAAAAAAAAAAAAACCCTTTACAACAAAGAAAAATAAAATGCATCAAAACTTCTGGGATGCTGCTAAAGTAGTGCTGATAGGAAAATTTATTACACTGCACACACACAATGAAAATAGAAAAATCTCAAATGAACACACTAACATCTTGCCTAAGGGAACTAAAAAATGGGAACAAATGAAAACCAAAGTTAGTAGAAGAAAATAAACAAATGAAATTGATACCAAAAAACTATACAAAAGACTGAGTCAAAAAACTGGTTCTTTGAAAAGATAGAAAAGATTGATAGAGCCATGACCAGTTTAACAAAAAAAGGGAGGGAGGGATAGACTCCATATAAATACATTCCAAAATAAAAAAAGGAAACTTTATGGTCGAGAAGAAACAAAACATTATAAGACATTATTATAAACATCTGCATGCATGCAAGTTAGAAAAACTTGGGGAAAGAATGAATTTCTGGAAACATGTAACCTCCCAAAACTGAAACAGGAAAACTTGAAACCCTGAACAGACCGATCACAAGACATGGAATTGAATCACTATTAATAAACCTTCGTACCAAAAAACATTCTGAACTTGATTGGTTCACAGCTGAATTCTACCAGATGCACAACGAAGAGCTGATGACAAAGCTACTAAAATTATTCCAAACAATTGAGAAGGAGGGACTTCTTCCTTATTCATTCTATGAAACCAGCATTATTCTAACACCAAAAATAGCAAAGTCACAATAAAGACAGAAAACTACAGGCTGATATCCCAGATGAACATAGGTTAAAAATTTTCAACAAAGTACTAGAAAATTGCATGCAACAGCATATGGATAAATTTTTCACTATGATCAGGTGGGCTTTTTTCTTGGGATGAAAGCCTGGCTCAACATATACAAATCAACCAAAGTAATCACCACATAAACAGATGTAAAAACAAGAACCACATAATTATCTTAACAGATGCAGAAAAAGTATCTGATAAAATTCAACATTCCTTTGAGATAAAGATCCTCAACTACCTAGGCATCAGAACAAAGTCCCTCAAAATAATGAGTCATCTATGACAAACCCACAGCCAATAGCATATTTAATGGAAACATTCCCCATAAGACCTGTAACAAGACAAGGATGTCTACTCTTACTACTCTTATTCAACAGAGTACTGGAAATTCTAGCCAAAACAATAAGGCAAGAGAAAAAAAAAATAAAAGATTTGCAAATAGGAAAATAAGTTAAATCTCTTTTTACAGATTATATGATTCTACATCTAGAAAACCCTATAGATTCCACTAAAAGACTCTAACCACTGATAAACTCCTTTGGTAAATTCATGGGATACAAAATACATGCTCAAAGATCAGTTTCATTTCTATACACCAACAACTTTCAAGCTGAGAACCAAATCAAGAACACAATCCCATTTACAATAGTTATAAGAAAAATAAATACCACAAAATACATCTAGCCAAAGAAGCAAAAGATCTCTACAATTAGTACTACAAAATACTGCTTACAGAAATCAAAGATGACACAAACAAATGGGAAAACATATCATGCTCATGGATTGAATCAATATTGTTTAAATGTCCATACTGCCTAAAGCAGTCTACAGATTCAATGCAATCCTTATCAAATTATCTGCATCATTTTTCACAGATATAGAAAAAATAATACTTTAATTCATATGAATGTAAAAAAGAGTTCAATTAGCCAACGCAATTCTCAGTAAAAAAAAAAAAAAATCTATTGGCATCATATTACTCAACTTCAAGCTATACTACAAGGATAAAGTAGACAAAGCAACATGATACTGGTACAAAAACTGTCCAACAGAACAGAATAGAGAATCCAGACATGAAACTACTATCTTACAACCACCTCATCTTTGACAAATTCAAAAAAAAAGCAAACTCTGGGGAAAACACACACTATTTAACAAAGGGCGCTGGGTAAACTGGCTAATTATATGCAGAAATAAGAAACTGGACCTCTTTCTCTCACTATACACAAAAATTAACTCAATATGGATTAATGACTAAATGTAAGACTTCAAGCTATTAAAATTCTAGAAGAAAGCCTAGGAAACACTCTTCAGGACATTGACCTAAGAAATGAATTAGTGACCAAGGTATCAAAGTAAATGCAGCAGAAAGCAAAATTGACAAGTTGGATTTAATCAAACTAATGACCTTCTGCACAGCAAAAGAAATCGCCAACATAGTAAAAAGACCATCTACAGAATGGGATAAAATATTTACAAGCTATGCATCAGATAAAGTAATAATATCCACAATATATTTTTTAAAACTCAAATAAATCAACAGGGGGGAAAAAAAGAAAAAAAATCTAGAAATAGACAAAGAACCTGAACAGTCATTTCTTTAAGGAAGACATAGAAAAAGCAAACATATATCACTAATCATCAAATAAAAGCAAATCAAAACTACAATGAGATACTGTCTCACACCAGTCAGAATGGCTATTAAAATGTGAAAAAATAAACAGATGTTGATGAAATTGCAGATAAAAGAGAACATGCATGCAGTGTTAGTAGGAATGTAAGCTAATTCAGCCCCTCTGGAAAGTAGTTCAGAGATTTCTGAAAAAACTAAGAACAGATTTACGACTTGACCCAGAAATCTCACTACTGGGTATATACCTAAAGTAGCATAAATCACTCTATCAAAAAGACACTTGCACTCATATGTTTATTCCAGCAGCATTTACAATAGCAAAAACAAAAAACTAACCTAGATGACCATCAGTGGTGGAATGGATAAAGAAAAATGTAGTACATATACACCATGGAATACTATGCGGGTATAAAAAGGAACAAAATAATGTTCTTTGCAGCAACATGTATGCAGCTGGAGGTCACCATTATAATTGAATTATCACAGGAAGAGAATACTGCATGTTTTGATTTATAAGTGGGAGCTAAACACCAAATACACATGGGCATACAGATGGGAACAATAAACACTGGGGCACTCCAAAAGGAGGGAGGGAAGAAGGGGTATAAAGGTTGAAAATCCACTATTGGGTATCATGCCCATCAGCTGGGTGATAAGCTCAGAAGGATCCCAAACTTCATCACTTGCAATATACCTATGTAGTACACCTGTGCATGTACCCCTAATATATAATTTTAAAAACAAATAAAAGTAAGAAAAAAATAGAATACTTGCATTAAAAACAAGCATATCAACCATTGGAACAGAATAGAGAGCTCAGAAAGAAATCCCCACATTTATATTAAACCAATCTTTGACAAGAGTGTGAAGAACACATAATGGGGAAGATAGTCTCTTCAATAAATGGTGTTGAGAAAATAGAATATTCACATGCAGAAGAATAAAATTCAATTCTTATCTTACAAGATATTAAAAAAATCAATTCAAAATGGGTTAAAGTCTTAAACTTATGACCTAAAATTATAAAACTACTAGAAGAAAATATTGGTAAGAATCTCAACATTTCTCTGGGCAATAATTTTTTTATATGACCCTAAAAAGTATAGATAACAGGTGCAAAACTAGATAAGCAGTATTTCACTAAACAGAAAGACTTCTGAAAGGCAATGGAAATCATCAACAAAAACAAAAGGCAACCTATGGCCTGGAAAAAAATATTTGCACTCCACATATCTGATAAGAGGAGCTAATAGCAAAAAATCAAATAACCTGATTTTAAAATGAGAAAATAACTTAAAAAGACATTTCTATGAAGATACACAAATATCCAACAAGTATATGAAAAGGTGCTCAACATAATCAGAGAAATACAGGTGCAAATCACAGGCAACAGAGTGAGATTCCAACTCAAAAAAAAAAAAAAAAGATAAACAATGATTCACCTGCATAAAGCATTTACTATGAATGGAGCTTGTATGACTGGAAGTTGCTCTGGGTGACCCAGTTAGTAAGTGGTGGGTGAATGTGAAGGACTAGGACATTACTATACCCGACTGCAGACTTCATAAACACTGTACACTTAGGATACACTAAATTTATTTTTAAAAATTTGTTTATTTAATAATAAATTTAGCTCACTATAACTTTTTGCTTTAAAAACTTTTAATTTTTAAACTTTTTGACTCTTGCAATTACACAACTTGGAACAGAAAGACATTGTATAACTGTACAAAAGTATTCTTATATCCTGATCTAGATGTTGTTATTTCTGAAGAGATTTTTTTTTACTTTTTAAACTTTTTTTTTAGAAAACTAACATACAAACACATAAATTAACCTAGGCTTACACAAGATGAGGATCACCAAGACATCACTAGGCTATAGACATTTTCAGCTCCTTTATAACCTTATAGAACCATTGTTGTATATGAGGTTTGTTGTTTACCAAAATGTTATGCAGTGCGTGACTGTACTTAACTTGGAACATAACTAAAACATAGGAAAGGTACAGTAAAAATATGATATTTTAATCTTATGGGACAACTATTGTATATGCAGTCTATGTGGCACATTAATGTATATCCAAATCAAGAATTTAACAACAATTGCCAAGGCATTTTAACATAGTTTTTTTTCCTCTCAGGTTCTGTTTATTTTGATATTTATTTATTAGTCTCTTCAAACTCTTCTGTCTTTATCTAAATATGCTAAAGACGTTTTGATGTTGGAATAGTTTTAGGAAGTTGTATCTTTCAACTCCACTTTTATCTTTTCTCTGTCAGAATTGAAGCATTAGAAAGTATAAAGCAGTTTTATTTCTGTTGAAATAAGTACCAACTACTCTCAGTATTAATGTAATAAAATAAAAGAATCTCATCACAAAACTAAACTTTTCCGAAAATATAACATATTAATCGACACATTTATTGCATAGCTATAATGTACCAGGCACTCTAAGTGCTTTACATGCTTTATCTCATTTTATTTCATATAAACCCTGTTAAGTTGCTATTATTATAAATAGCCTGACTACTGGCTCCAGACTTTGAGTCTCACCACTGCAGCAGGAGACACTGTCAACTCCAGGATTTACATCACCACTTCAGCACCTGGATGGACACTGGCAGCAGGGGATGTGGACAGACCCTAGAGGTAGAGTCTCACTAGAGAAGACAAGAGAGTCACCCTGCCACCGTCTAAAATGTGGGGCAAGAAAGTGCTCTGACTTGCTCACCACAGACCAACAAACCTGATCACTGTGACTGGTGTATCAACTACTCAGGGGTTGATCGTGACCCAGAGGGAATATCCTGAAAGCACAAACTTTGGAGGGACCTGATGAATGCTGAGTCCCAGGCACCATACCCCCTACCCTGATCCAGCCAAGGGACAAAGGGTGTGACCAGAAAAGGACCAGGAAGATCTTCAAAGAGATCAGTGGTAAGTCTGGGATTTACTCAAACACCCTCTTCCCCAGCAATCCTTTGAACATCAGACCCACACAACTGGATCATGACTGAAAGGGACAAATCCAGGTGGAGCCTGGATGTCAGCAGCAATAGAACTTCATTACAGGATATGCCTGATAGTCAACCCACATAAGTACATAGATGGGGAAGAGACAATCTCACACCTCCCCACTGGAGGAGATATCCCAGACCATACAAGAGTGGGAGGGAAGGACCGCAGCCCCACCCACCCCCATTGCCCCTCTTTCTTCCCTGCTCTGGACACTGGAGAGAGAGCAAAAGAGGTGGCAGCTCTGCAGGAGAGAGCAGATGAGAGGAACAATGACAGAGTCTGGCACAAGAGGGCAAGGGCTTTTAAAAATCTTTTTCTTTTTAATTTAAAAAAAAACTAAATTTTTTTTGTCTGTTTGTTAGTTCATCTATTTTTAAAATATTTTTCCTTTGTGTGTGAATGTGTGTGAGGGTTTGATCTACATTCCTTTTTCTCTTTTCTTTTCTTTTTCTTTCTTCTTCTGTTTTTTGTTTTCTGTTTATGTGTGTGTGTATGATTAAGTGTTCATCTTTCAGTTTTTTTGCTGGTGGTAGTTTGCTTTTGCTCTTTTGTTCTTCTCACTTTTTTTATTTTTTATTTTAAGGGTGTGTCAATACATGTATGAGGGTTCAATCAGAATTCCTTTGTCTACATTTTTTACAAGTCTTTCTGTTTTTCTTCTCCATTCATTTTGTGCTGGTTGTGTGTGTGTGTGTGCATTTGTGTGTGTGTGTGTGTGTGTGTGTGTGTTTGTGTGCGTGCATGCATGCATGTTTAGTTTTCCTGGTTTTGTTGTTGTTGTTTGTCTTGTTTCACTTTGTTGTTATTTCAGTTTGTTTTGAGGTGTGTGTATGTCTGTGTGTCTTCAATTGTTTTTGCTTTGGTTTCTGCTTTCATTGTTCTGTGTTGTGGTTTTTTTTTTTCTTTTTCCTTTTTTTAAAAATTCTTGTCCATCTTATCTCATTCTATTTTTCTCTGTGCTCCTCATTGATGTCACTGTATCTTGGACTCAGGGGATACATACACAAACCCATTGCATCATCATATAGAGTGGTGGTAGGAGCGGGTCTCAGGGAACACATACCACAATCAGTGAACATTGTAATTTGCAAGCAATTTCTGAGTCCTAGCTGCCATCCCCTATATTATTCAACTTTCAAAACTATAAGAGACAGCAAATCTTCCCACCCACAGTCCTGTTTCAAAATAGAACAAATCCAGAGCCCAGATCATGGAACAATAGAGGGCTGAGAAAACATCAAAAGGCCAGAGTTCAGATCATGGAACAATAGAGGGCTGAGCAAACATCAGAAGGGAAAGCCTCTCCCACTGACACTGAATAACAGAACTAAAGAGAAAAGCAAGAGACCACAAATGAGGAAAAACCAAAGGAAGATCTCAGCTAATTTCAAGTGTAACGAAGAGAGAACACTTGAAAAATCAGATCTCAGAGCACAAAAAAGGAAATCACCAATGACTAGCCCCAGAATATGACAGGGATGAGGGAAAGGAAGGAAAGAGTGAATAAGACTCTAGAAAGAAAAGATGCAACACTGGAAGAACTTATAACAGAGATTTTGACCATAAAAAATTTCATGCCAGAAATAAATAACAAGATGACAAGCATGGAAAGCAGAATTAATCTAACCAAAGAAAGATCTCAGAACTTGAAGAACAGACATGGAATTAATCTGATCGGTAAAAAACATAGAACAAAAACTCAGAAAGAATGAAAAAGCCTACAAGAGATGTACAATTATATCAAGAGACTGAACCTACATCTGACTGGTATCCCAGAAAAAGAAAGGGAAATGGAGAACACTTAGGAGCAAGTATTTTAGGAAGTAATCCAAGAAAACTCTCCCCATCTCACCAGAGATGTGACCAGTCAAACACAAGAGATACAGAGAACCCCCACAAGGCATCAAATGAGAAGACCAACCCTTAGACACATCAAAATTTGCCTGCACAATGTAAGCAAAAATAAAATCCTAAAGGCAATAAAAAAGGTCAGACTCCCTAGTGGGGAAAAGCAACCAGAATAGCAGCACACATATCGGCAGAAACACTACAAGCAAGAATGGACTGGAGCCCTATATTCAAAGTCCTCAAGGAATTCCAACCAAGTATTTCCTACCCAGCCAAGCTCAGCTTCATCAGTGATGGAGAATTAAAAACCTTCCCAGGCACTTAAACCCTAAGAGATTATGCAGCTTCCATACCAGCTCTATAGGAGACACTTAAAAAGCTATGAAACATAGAAGAAAGAAAAAAAATGACCACACACTTCCTAAGAGAACAGCAGAGCACAGAATCAGCAGACAATACAGTGCAGTAACAAACTTGAAAACACACATACAATAACCCCCAAACCAAAAGAAAACAAGCAAACAAAAAAAAATTTTATAAGAACCCCATGACAGGGATAAATGATCACATTTCAATAATCAACTTGAATATGAATAGACCAAATGCAACACTGAAAAGACACAAAATGGCAAACTGGATAAGAAACCAAGAATCAATTATTTGTAGTATCCAGGAAACTCATCTCACCACAAGGGAAGCACACAGACTCAAAGTTAAAGGATAGAAAATGAGTTTCCAGGCAAACGGATCACAGAAGAAGGCAGGAGTCACAATCTTAACAAAACAACCTTTATGCTTTCAAAACATTTAAAAGATACAAAAGGACACTAAATAATGATAAAAGGTTCAATCCATCAACAAGAAATACCTATTCTAAACATATATGCACCCAACACAGGAGCACCAGAATTTATAAAGCAACTACTAAGTAAACTAACAAAAGATATTGATTCTAATGCTGTTATGTCAGGGTGCTTGAACACACCACAAATAGCCCTAGATAGATCATTGAGGAAAAAAAAATCAACAAGAAGATCCAGAACCTACACTTGGCACTCAACCAAATGGACTTAATAGATACCTATAGATTATTCCATCCAACAACCACAGAATACGCATTCTATTCATCATCATATGGAACTTACTGCAAACTCAAACACATTCTTGGCCATAAATCAAGCATAAACAAATTCCATAAAGGTGAAATATTGTCATGCATGTTTTCAGACCACAGTGGAATAAAAATAAATATCAACACCAACAAAATTTCACCAAAGCCCACAAAGACATGGACACTAAACAGCATGATGCGGAACAACTACTAGGTCAACACTGAAATCAAAGCAGAAATTAAAAGATTTCTGGAAACAAATGAAAATGAAGAAACATCTTACCAAAACCTCTGGGATGCTATGAAAACAGTTCTAAGAGATGAATTTATATTACTATGAGCACACATCAAGAAAATGGGCTGGGCTCGGTGGCTCAGCCTGTAATCCCACGCCTTTAGGAGGCTGAGGTGAGTGGATTGCCTGAGGCCACAGGTTCGAGACCTGCCTGGGCAGCGAGACCTCATCTCTACAATAAATCAAAAAATCAGCTGGGCATGGTAGCGCATGTCTGTAATTCCAGCTACTTGGAAGGCTGAGGTGGAAGGATCACCAGAGCCCAGCAGGTTGAGGTCCAGTCTGGGTGACAGAGTGAGACTCCAACTCAAAAAAAAAAAAAAAGAAAGAAAGAAAATGGAAAGATCACAAGTTCACAAGTTGAAAATCTAACAAATCACCTAAGGGAACTAGAAAGAGAAGACCACCAAAATCCTAACCTTAGCAGAAGAATCCAAATCACAAAAATAAGATCCCAAATACAGGACATAAAAGACACAAAAATATCATAGAAAAAGCAACAAAACAAAAAACTGACTCTTTGAAAGAATTAACAAGATTCATGGACCCCTAGCCAGAATGACTAATAAAAAGAGAGAAAAAGCCCAAATAAACACAATCAGAAATATAAAATATCAAGTCACAACTGACTCCCCATAAATATGAAAAATTATCATAGATTACAAAGTACACCTATATGGAAACAAACTTGATAACCTAAATGAAATGGAGGCCTTTCTGACATCACACAACCTCCCCAGGTTGAAACAAGAAGACACTGAGAAACTAAATAGACCAATAACAACTCAGGAAATTATCTCTGCCATAAGAAAAGTACTAACAACAACAACAACAAAAAGCCCTGGACTAGATGACTTTCCAGCAGAATTCTACAAAATGTACAAAGAGGAGCTGATACCAATCCTACTGAAAGTATTCCAGGCAATTGAGAAATAAGGAATTCTCCCCAAATCATTTTATGAAGCTAACATCATACTGATACCGAAACCAGGTAAAGATCCAACAAAAAAAAAAGGAACTACAGACCGTATCCCTTTGAACATAGATGCAAAAATCTTCAACAAATTCTAGTAAATTGGATCCAAAAACACATCTCAAAAATCATTCACCGTGACTAAGTAGACTTCATCCCCAGAATGCAGGGCTGGTTCAATATTTATAAGACCATAAATGTAATTAAATACATCAACAGATGTAAAAACAAGAACCACATGATTATATCATTAGATGCAAAAAAAGCTTTTGATAAAATCCAACATTCCTTCTTGATAAAAACCCTCAAACACATAGGTATAGAAGGAACATACCTCAAAATAGTAAGTGCCATCTACGCTAAACCCATAGCTAACATATTGCTAAATGGACAGAAATTGGAACTGTTTTCCCTGAAAACTGGAATAAAACAAGGCTGCCAACACTCACCCCTCTTGTTCTTCTTTGGTTTGGAAGTCCTAACTATGGCAATTAGACAAGAGAAGGAAATCAGGGGAATCCAAATAAGAAAAAGAAAGTCAAGTTATCCCTCTTTGTTGATATGATCCTATACCTTGAAAATCCCAAAGAATCAGTCAAAAACCTGCTTGCACTGATAAAGATTTGGCAAAGTCTCGGGGTAAAAAATAAATTTCCAAAAGACAGTTGCATTCTGACACACCAACCACAAACAGGCAGAGAACCAAATAAAAATTACAATCACATTCACAATAGTCACACACACACACACACACACACACACACACACACACACAAAATGGAATAACTCAGCATCTTCCTAACCAGAGAAGTGAAAGACCTTTACAATGAGAACTACAAGGCACTTCTCAAAGAAATCTAAGAAGACACAAACAAATTGATAAATATTCCATGCTCATGTGTTATGACCTGAGTGCATGAAGGTAGAGTGTCATTATGCAGAGAATTTTATTAAGAGTTCTTTATTTATGCCAGTGACCGAGAGTGGATTATTGTCCTAAAGGGCTCTTGACCCAGAGTGAAGCAGGCAGTGAGCTTATAAAGGCAAAAACCACAAGGATACATAGCAACTTAGCAACCTTAGCAATCATAAACTAGCAACTTAGCAACCAAAATGGGAACTTTTGATTGTTAGGGAGTTTTGATTAACTCTATGTCCCAGGCACAACCAGTGACTGAAACAATTAGGGCAGCTACATGGAGACACAATGGAAGGACTACTATACAATGGAGTTACCTTAATTAGGTCATGAAGTTACCTTGCTTAGGTCACTAACAAAATATAGGCTTATAATATGAAAATTTAACAATGGAGTTTTGCAAGGCGTAGCATTTGAGTTTAGTTAACAAAGCATACAATTACACAGAACTTGTGACTAGGGAGTTTCCAAATGGTTGGGAGAAACAGTTTATGGGAAACAGGAATGTGGGTCTGTGAGTACAAGGAAATTACTTAAATTACACATGGGGGGCTACATCTGGGTAGCAAGTAGCTAAGATGGAGGATTTTTTTTTTAACAAAAATGCAGTTACTTATATTACACAAGCTATTACAGGCTATTGTAATACAGAATTTCACATGGATAGGAAGAATCAACATTGTTAAAATGTCCATCCTACCCATAACAATCTACAGATTCAATGCAATACCCATTAAATTACCAACATCATTGTTTTCAGACCTGGAAATCACAATACGGAAATTCATATGGAAACATAAACAACCACAAATAGCCAAAACAATCCTTAGCAAAAGAAACAAAGCAGGAGGGATCACACGTCCAGACTTCAAAGTTTACTATAAGGCTACAGTAATCAAAACAGCCTGGTATTGGTATAAGAACAGGAATATAGACCAATGGAACAGGATAAAGATTCCGGAAGCAAAGACTCAATTTGTCAACCAACTCATTTATGACAAAACCTCCAACAACAATCACTGGGGAGAGAAGAAACCTATTCAGTAAATAGTGCTGGGAAAACTAGCTGATCACATGCAAAAGATTGAAACAGGACCCCTACCTAAAACCATAAACAAAAATTAATTCTACATGGATCAAAGACCTAAACATAAAATCTCAAACTATAAGACTCTTAGAAAATGCAGGAGACACCCTTATGAAAACTGGAGCTGACAATCAATTCCTGATCAAAACCCTAAGTGCTCATGCCATAAGAGATTAGATAGAGAAGTGGGACCTCATCAAACTACTGAGCTTCTGCAAAGCAAAAAAAAAAAACCATCAAGAAAGCAGGGAGACAGCCCACAGATTGGGAAACAATATTTGCCTACTGTATATCTGACAAAGGTCTAATATCTAGAATCTACTAAGAACTCAAAAGTACTGAAAAGAAACAAATAAACAGCCCCAATAAAATTGGGCAAAAGACATGAATAGGCATTTCTCAAAAGAAGATATAGGGGTAGCCAACAGACACATGAAAAAGTGCTCAGCCTCACTTATCAGAAAAATGCAAATCAAGACAACCCCAGTTAGAATGGCTATTATTAATAAAAAATATACCACCTAACCCCAGTTAGAATGGCTATTATTAATAAAAAAAACAACAACAGATACTGGGGAGGATGCAGAGAAAAAGCAATGCTTGTACACTGCTGGTGGGAATGTAAGCTAGTACAACCTTTGTGGAAAGCAGTGTTGCGTTTCCTCAATGAACTAAAATTTGAGCTACCATATGATGCAGCAATCCCACTTCTAGGAATATACCCAGAGGAACATAAATTGTTTTACCAAAAGTACATATGCACATGTATGTTTATTACAGACCTATTCACAATAGCAAAAACATGGAACCAACCCAGATGCACATTGAAAGTGGACCAGGTAAAGAAAATGTGGTACATATACATGATTGAATACTACAGTGTCATCAAGAAAAACAAAATTCTTATTTGCAGCAACATGAATGCAGTTGGAGACCATCTTAGAAAGATGAACTATCACAGAAACAAAGAACTGAATACTGCATGTTCTCACTCATATTGGACCCTGATCACTGGGTATACATGCACAAATGTGGGAACAACAGACTCTGGACACTGTAAAAGGAGGGAAGGAGGGTTAAGAGGCAGACAACCACACACTGAGTCCTAGGTCCACTTCCAGGGGAGAGAGAGTATGCTAAAAGCCCAAATTTCACCTGCTCACAATTTACCTCTGTAGTAAATCCTCAAATGTACCTCACAACTCTAAAATAAAGATAAATAAAACTAATAATAATAGCTAATACAAGGGAGTAAGTAAATTACCCCAGGTCATAACAGCCAGGAAGGGATTAAGTAACTCGCCTGTTTTCAAACTCATAGTCTCTGCCTTCAAAGTAGATTTCTAACATTATGCTATCAGGAGCTCATTCAACAAACATAGAATGGGAAGCCATGTATCCTCTACTTTTGAAATCACACTTTTTAGCCGGGCTCGGTGGCTCAGCCTGTAATCACACGACTTTGGGAGGCTGAGGTGAGTGGATTGCCTGAGCCCGCGGGTTCGAGACCCACCTGAGAAACTTGGTGAGACCTCATCTCTACAATAAATCAAAAAATTAGCCAGGTGTGGTAGCGTGCACCTGTAGTTCCAGCTACTTGGAAGTCTGAGGCAGAAGAATTACCGGAGCCCAGCAGGTCAAGGCTGCAGTGCTGGGAGCGGCCACTGCACTCCAGTCTGGGCGACAGAGTGAGACTCCAACTCAAAAAAAAAAAAGAAAACACACTTTTTAAAACTAGACAAAATATATGTGCTCCACCCATAATTAACTATGTTTGGTTTCAAATTCTGGACTCTGGCTCCAATGCTTAGTTTATAGAGCTCAGAATAATATCCACCACTCCCTTTCCCATCTTCATCTATTTACTGATACTACTCTTTTGGGACACTCAGCTTTTATGTCCCCTTCTCTAAGAAGTTTTCCTTGAGCTTCAATGACTGGAGTAGGTGATCTTATATATGTACCCAGAGGACACTCCTTACACCTGTCAGAGCACCCATCATACCCATTTGTAACTGCATGTTATTTGTCTGTCTTTCACATTTGACTCTAAAGTCCTTAATACTTGGGACTGTGTTATATTTAACTGAATTTCCCACAGCCTAGCATGCTTCTTTGTTTATAGGTGTAATGCATTAAATGTGTGTTGACTTTTTAGCACCCTCTGCTTTGTTAGTACTTACAAATATAATTAATTAGCATTGTATTTGGATTTATACTAGTTGTCTCCCCATGATAAAATATGTTTCATGAAGATGAAAATAAGGTGTCATTTTGATTCCCTAGCACAGTACCTTATCCATAACCAGTACTCTATCAATAGTTTTTCAATGAATGGAACCTAGTAAACAAGCAAGTAACAATTCATAAAAGTATATGACACTGTAATTTTTTGGAAGACAGCAGGAACAAATTAATATGCATTTACTGCGTTGTATAAGAAAACTAAAAAGAAAAGACATACAGATAGAAAAATGTAGGAAACACAAAAAGATATGATCAGGGCACATGTCTACATAAAACATCTGAAAGTACTTTTGCATAAAGTGAAAAAATTGAATATAGAACAGATAGCTCAAGTCAAAAAATTATTCATATAGCACACATATCTCCATATGGTTACCTTAATATAGTCAATAACGATGTTGCTATTTATTCATGAGGAATGAGAGGAATCTATCTTAAAAATACATGTTCAAAGTGTATTTTCCCTTATGTTACTTATTCAAACACCACATAGTAGAACAAACAGACAAAATCTAAGGAACAAAAATAAAACCAAGTTTAGCAATTTTGTGGGGAATATTATCAATATAGACACACCTGGTTCACTCAGGTTTTAAACAGAAAGATGTTTTATCTCAATTATGTTGCAAAATAGATAAAACTTTGCCTCTTGATATAATAAAACATGAATAATATGATGAATACGTAAAAAAGAATCAACTAACTTTTTCCCTATTTGCTATCAACCAATCATTTCACCAACTTTAAAAACAACACAATGGAAATTATATGTAGGATATTTAAAGCGTGTTTGGTATAATCCATACATAGCATATTTCTGTGAAGAAAATCCTGTCTCTTTTCTGGTACTGTTCTTATGACCCCACTAAGACCAGAGGTTAAATATGGCAACTATGCTGATTACCAATAATTTTCTTATACACAAAGATAAAGAACTTTGGTGAGAAAACCATGACAATACATATAAAGTTATATCAGAATATTGTAAAAATGTATATTTGCTGTGATAAGACTAAACAAAGAGACAGAAGCTTTTGTGAATAGAGCTTTACACAGGTCTAGCCACATGGTTGCTTAAGAAATATTTTAACTTGATTGGATTGACTTCTTAAGGACAAATGGATATATACCCGATTGATATTTTAAAATAAAAGAGCATGTTTTTGCTAGTTGCAAAAAGTCTTTATTTTTATGTATGTGTACTCTAAAGTTACATAGAATTTTTCTCATGTATGTCATCATTGTTGTTAAAGTTCTCATCTTTCTATTTCAGCTTCAATGGAAGCCTCTTGTTATATATGCTCAGTTTTCTTTTTTAATTTTTTTTTATTTTAAAGATGTGTTGTACACTTCAGGGTTAGATACAAAATTTTCATTATGTAGTACTCTTGCTGAAGAGGCATGCCAAGAGAATCTGTCAAAAACCTCCTTGCATTGATAAAGGACTTTGGCAAAGTCTCAGGCTATAAAGTAAATGTGCAAAAGACAGTTGCATTTCTATACACAAACAATAAACAAACAGAAACCCAAATAAAAAGCACAATTCCATTCACAATAACCACAGAAAAATGAAATACCTTGGCATCTTCCTAACCAGAGAAGTCAAAGATGTGTGTGTGTGTGTGTGTGTGTGTGTGTGTGTGTGTGTGTGTGTGTATAAAATGTCCATTCTACCCAAAACAATCTACAGATTTAATACAATACTCATTAAATTACCAGCAGCATTCTTCTCAGTCCTGAAAATGACAATACAGGAATTCATATGGAAACATAAACGACCAGGAATAGCCAAAACAATCCTCAGCAAAAAAACAAAGCAGAAGGTATCACAATCCTCAGCAAAAAAACAAAGCAGGAGGTATCACACTTCCAGACTTTAAACTTTATTATAAAGCTATGATAATCAACATAGCCGGGTATTGGTACAAGAACAGTCTTATAGATCAATGGAATGGGATAGAGATTCCAGAAGCAAAACCTCAATTTTTCAACCAACTCATCTTCAACAAGGCCTCCACCAACAACCACTGGGGAGAGGAGAACCTGTTCAGCAAATGGTGCTGGGAAAACTGGCTGACCATATGCAGAAGATTAAAACAAGACCCTTACCTATCACCATACACAAAAATCAACTTTAAATGTTCAGTTTTCCTTTTTCCATCAGGTTCCTGAGTACTCTTAAGTGGGTTGCAGTTTTTTCTTTGCTAGCTAATGGATTTGTGTTCTTTCGTCACTTATTAATATATGCCAGGTTACTGAGATCTCTCCAGTAGCACTACAGAAGCAAGTAGTTGAAAGCAGACTAGAGACATTTAGTTCACATGACAAGCTCTTCTTTGCTGAACATCTGGAGGAAAATATCCTGCTCTCAGGTCTTTCCTGCTTCAAGTGGTAACCCTCTATTAATCACAAGGACCAACCTCCATTTGGCTCACCAGTGTATACTTGAGTAAAAATAATTGGAAGCCCTTTCTAAGAAAACCAAAAGGAGCCAAATAACATTTAGGTTTCTTACTTGCTGAAGGAAATTTATGGACCTCAATAAAATCAAGCTCCTTAGGGAACCCAGAAATTCTAAATTTACTTTAGTACTCAAGGAGAAGCAAGCCTAGTACCCGGCTGTTTCCCTTAAGTCACCAAAGCACCAAAGCATCAAAGTACAGAACTAAATCTGCTCTCTTTCTCTCTCTGTCTCTCTCAATATCAATCTCATCTTGTTAAAAGAAAAATGATATAAAAGTCTCCAAGAAAAAATATAGACTTCTGGGTATATGAGTAATAAAATTTCCCAAAGAAAATAATAAATGGAAGCAGAATAATGGTTAAACAAAAAATAAGAAAATTATTCTAAGCTGAAGAAAGACCTGAGTGTTGAATGAAAATTTTCACTCTCTTGTAGGATTCATGAAAAGGAAAAATTGCAGGTATATCTTGGTAAAATTTATGAATTCAAAGATGAAGAAAAAATATTATTAACCCCCCCAAATAAAAAATAGTCTACTTGCAATGGAGATAAAATCAGGCTAGTAAACTTCTCTCTGTAACTGAAAGCTAGAGGACAGAAGAATAATCCACAGACCATTGATCATTGAGAGAAAAAGTTTTTAAATCAAAGACTACTACACTTAGCTAAATTATATTAATCTGTAAAGGCAGATGAAAACGATTTGGGGGCATATGTGTTGCATAGATTATTAAAATAATGTCTTAAACTGAAAAATGTAAGATAGTGTTCTGACTAAATAAATTTTTAGTCAGAACAGAGAAATCAAGAGGGGGAAGAGAACATTGTAAAACAGATTAATGATAAGTGTATGTTTAAGGTATTTATAATCTAGGTGAATGTTTCAAATGTAATTGAGAATTTCTGGCATAGACGTTAAATAAAATTCTGAAAGCAGAAAAGAAACATAGAAAAGAAAATATAATAGTAACCCAAAACTCATTTTTTAGAACTGTCTTAGAGATACATTCAGTTTGTGTGTCAATAAAATGTCTCATTTGAGAAGTAAATATTTTTAAACACGTTAAGACTCATCTGGAGAGAGGAGATGGGAATGTAAAGCATTTCAGTAAAATGGTAATGCATTATTTTACTTTGATGTGTGTGTTTAATAATCACTTTTAAGAAAAAAATGTAGCCAGGCTCGGTGGCTCAGCCTGTAATCCCGCGCCTTTGAGAGGCTGAGGTGAGTG
>NW_007251398.1:294657-299250 GCF_000164805.1 Carlito syrichta | reverse complement strand
ATTGCCTGAGCCTGCAGGTTCGAGACCTGCCTGGGCAGCGAAACCTCATCTCTACAATAAATCAAAAAAAATCAGCCAGACGTGGTAGCACATGCCTGTAATACCAGCTACAGAAGGCTGAGGCAGAAGGATCGCCGGAGCCCAGCAGGTGAGGCAGCAGTGGCTGGAAACGCCACTGCACTCCAGTCTGGGCTACAGAGTGAGACTCCAACTCAAAAAAAAAGAATAAAAATGTAACCACCTGCAGAATAAAAAACATGGTAGAATGTGAAATGTAACTAGAGGGAGGGAAAATAATAGCAAAATTTTGATCAATTCAACAAAAATAAGGCCAGAAGAAAAAACAGCAAAAACATAATAAAATAACCTACAAATATAAAATAAGATTACAGGAAGAAGATCAAACATGCTAGCTATTGAATTAAATGTGAAAATGCCCAACTGCATATTTTAAAATAAAAAAGTAGGATGGGATTAAAAACAACAGAAGCACATGTGATATTTTCCAAAAACACATCTAAAACAAAAATTGGAAATATTAAAAATAAAGGAATGAAACATTACACTACTACATGTAAATGCTAATGAAAAGAGAGCAAGAGTTTTACCATTATTATCAGAAAAAGTAAAATTCATAGCCAAGAACATTAAACATAAAAAGATGAACATTATCTTTATATATGGAACATATAAGCGTCCTTCTTTTCATATATATATGAAACCACATGGGGCAAAAAAATCTTTCAAAGGTAAAGGTGAACTAAAGACTTTTTCAGAATACAACAAACCAAGAGAACGCCTAACAAAGGATCCATTTGAAAGGAATAACAGCCAGGCTCAGTGGCTCAGCCTGTAATCCCGCACCTTTGGGAGGCCGAGGTGAGTGGATTGCCTGAGCCCGCAGGTTCGAGACTCGCCTAGGCAGCAAGACCTCACCTCTACAATAAATCAAAAAATCAGCCAGGCGTGGTAGCCCTTGCCTGTAATTCTGGCTACTTGGAAACTTGAGGCGGAAGGATCACCGGAGCCCAGCAGGTCAAGGTTGCGGTGGCCGGGAGTGGCCACTGCACTCCAGTCTGGGTGACAGAGTGAGACTCCAACTCAAAAAAAAAAAAGAAAGGAATAACATAAGCTATGTCTTCATTGAGAGAAAATGATGATAGATTGACACACAGTGCTTAAGAAAAACAAAGAGCAGCTTAAAAGTAAATATGTAGGTAAATCTAAATATTTACTTTTAAAATGATAGTAATTTTATCTGGTTTAAAAAGTGTTTATATGATAATATGGTGCATATGGCAGCAATAGAACACCAAGTGTTAAAGGTATAATTTAGTAAGTCAAAAACATGTTGCAATCTTTTGGGCAATCACTACAAACAAATAAGAAAAAATGTTAGCTAACGCTGTAACAAAAATGAAAACTAATAAAAACCTATCTAATTAAACCAAAATAAGGCAAGGTGAAATAATCAAAGCAGACATGAGAAAAACAAAACACAAATAGTAAGAATGTAGGTTTAAAACTAAACATAACAGTAATTGCACTAAGATTAACGGACAAAAGATTCCAACTAAAGATAAAAACATAAATTTTATACAGAAAACCTACACTGTGTATTTTTTGGAGTCTGGTTTTCTTTTTCTTTTTCTTTTTCTTTTTCCCCTGGGGTCTCATTGTGTCACCCAGATTGGTGGGAAGTGGCAAGCTCACAGCCACCTCAGCCACAACCTGCTGTTCTCAGGTGATCCTTCCACCTCAGCCTTCTGAGTAGCTGGAACCACAGGCGTTCACCACCACTCCCAGCTAATTTTTTTGATTTATTGTATAGATGAGGTCTCGCCCAGTTACCCAGACTGGTCTTGAACACTTGGGCTCAGGCAATTCTCTCACCCCTGCCTCCCTAAGTGCTGGGATTACAGACATGAGCCACAACACCCAGTGGATTCTGGTTTTCTTATTCAACATTATGGTTTTAAAATCCATCCACATTATCTTATGCATATATGGTTTGTTTACTTTTGCTGCAGTGTAGTATTCTTTTGTGTGAATACACACTTTATCTATTTTTCTGCTGCTGAGAAGTTAAGGTGTTTTGAATAGCACATCTACAAATATATTGCACATGTCTTTTGGTACAGATATATACAAATTTATTTTGAGTATACTGGGGATAAAATTGATGGGGGCATAGACCATGAATGTGACCAATTTAGTAAATAATGCCAAAGATTTTACCAAGTTTGTGGTACCAATTTATACTCCCACTAACTGTGAATGAGGGTTCTAGTTGCTTATCATACTTATTGAGATAATATTAAAAGTATTTGATACTGTTAAATGTCAAAAAGTAATTACCATCTTAATGGTTATGATTGACAAAGATTCACAAATAGGGATTCTGTGTTCATGTTTTCTTTCTATTTGCCTGCTACAGCAATGTGGTTTGTAAAATATTTAAAGCAATATACTGATGATTTCTGTGGTTTTCTGTACGTATGTTTTACTCCAATAAAATATTAAAAGCAATATACTGATGTTTCTGTGCTTTTCTGTACGTATGTTTTACTCCAATAACATTTAAAACAAATGAATAAATACATTTTATAAAATATATTTTGGGGGGAGGGGGCAAGATGGCGACGGGGCAGCACTGCCTGTGAAACTCTCCACCGAGGAGAACGCAAAGAGACTCTGATTCTCACCCCGGAGTTTGCGGATCCCATCGTCTGCAGCCTGCTCTTAACACGGAGCTCGAAGGTAGACTTTGCTGAGTCATCGCCAAGGTCTGGGCAGCTACTGTGGTGGCTGCTGCTGCTGCCATTTTGACCAGCAGCCATTCCACATCACACCACCAGTGCCTGGGGCAAGCCGCGGCAACCTCTGAGGCAGTGGAACCACGCGGCCTCCTCCGAGGTGGCGGAGGCACCGCTGTGCCCCCCCTAAGCGGCAGAGGCGCCGCCGTGCCCCCCCAGGTGAGGCAGCAGAGGCTCCGCCGCACTCCTCCCCCGAAGTGGCGGAGGTGCCGCTGGGCACGCCCCTCCGAGGCGGCGGAGGCGCCGCCACGGCAGCCTCCTCCGCTGAGGTGGCCGAGACTCCGCCCTCCACCTCCTCCTCTGAGGCAGCTGAGCCTCCGCCTACTCCTCCAAGGTGGTCGAGCCTCCGCCTCCTCCTCCAAGGCGGCCGAGACTCCACCCTCTTCCTCCTCCTCTGAGGTGGCCAAGCCTCCGACTCCCCCTCCGAGCCGGGCCTCCACCTCCTCCTCCGAGGGAGCCGAGCCTCCGCCTCCTCCTCCAAGGCAGCCAAGCCTCCGCCTCCTCTGAGGCAGCCAAGCAGCCACTTCCTTCGAGGCAGCGGCCGCACAGAGGCGGCCATTACACATCGCACCACCTGTGCCAGTGGCCCAGCTGCCACCGCTGCCACCGTTGCTGCTACTGTTGCCACTGCCACCAAGGCAGGCATTCCACATCACACCATCAGTGCCTGAGGGACGGGTGAGCAGCTGAGATAAAGACCATTTGGAGCGAGGGATAACACCACCTGCTGGTGATTCAAGCCCACCACCAGCAAGCGCTGCTCCAAGGCCTGGGGTCCCTTGGTCCCACGCAGGGCCCAATACTGCGGCCCCCCTGCTGCTGCCGTTCCACTGTGTGCGTGGGAGTCTCAGGTCTCAGCAACTTCCCTGGCTACGTCATCTCTCATTGTCACCAAGATGCTGGTCACTCAGGGAGGCTCTGAACACCCACCCCTCAGAGACACTGGACCCATTCCTGGTTGAAGTACCCTGTGGGGGGACCAGAACCACTCTTGCCACTCACCACTTGCCCATAGGAGCTTTGGAGCTCTGGAGCCCTGGGCCCACCCTGGCTGAGGCACTCAGCCTGTGACCCCAAGCTTGGGGACCCAGAGAAGCAGAGAGAAAGGGATCTACGAAAGAGAACCTGCCTCCGCCTCTCTCCAGGCAGAGATTTCCATTGCCCTGCCCACCTATCAACAAACTCCACATTGGTTCCTAAGATAATGTTGCTAAACAGGAGACAAAGCCCCACCCCTAAACTGAATCAGATAAAAGCAACCTCCAGGCAGGCAAACCAAACTGTGAGTAAACCTAGCTGCCTGCAATGGAAAAACAAAGGGGAGAGGGCAAGATCAGAGCTGAAGTGACTTTAGTCTGATCTCTTATTGTGACTTATGATTTTATCACTTTGTTTATTTTGATCATGATAGTTGTTTGCCCTCTGACCTACACTATTTCATGTTTATATTGGTCTGTTTCTGTGTACCTATCATTATTCTTTAGGGAATCTTTCTTACGTGTCTTCCTCCACTTCTCTCCAGCCTTGTGTCTCTTTCTCACCTGATAGTTGGTTTGTATGTCTATTTTCCCTCTCGCTCTTCACTCTCTTTAACTTCCTATTGACTCCCTCTTCCTCCAATATTTTCTTCTTTTATACCCCCATTTTATTCTAGGAACCAAGACTACATACTGCTGAACGGACAGATTGTAAGGCAGAGGGAAATATGTTCCTGTGAACTCATACACCTGTTTGTGGATGCCAGAATCAGCATATACACTCTGAACCACAGCTTCCT
>NW_007251398.1:293597-293967 GCF_000164805.1 Carlito syrichta | reverse complement strand
CCTAAAAGATAAACAATTTCAACCAAGAATAATTTACCCGGCCAAGCTAAGCTTCATCAGCAAGGGAGAATTAAAATCTTTCCCAGATATCCAATCCCTAAGAACTTGTGCTGCTACCAAACCACCTCTACATGAAACACTTAAGAAAGTACTAAACACAGAAGAAAAGGGAAAAAGAACAATGTTCTTCAAAAGAGTACAGGGAAAATAATAAAATACACATGAACCAACCCCCAAACCAAAAGAAAGACAAAAAAGAACCAAGTGGAAGAATAACAACACTATAAGAACTCTATGAAAGGGATGAACTCTCACATTTCAATAATTAGCCTGAATGTGAATGGACTAAACGCACCATTGAAAAGACATA
>NW_007251398.1:254723-293062 GCF_000164805.1 Carlito syrichta | reverse complement strand
CTACCAAAATCTCTGGGATGCCTTAAAAGCTGTAGTAAGAGGGGAATTTATATCCCTACAAATACACATGAAGAAAATGGAAGGAACACAAACCAACAGCCTAACAAGCCACCTAAGGAAGCTGGAAAAGCAAGACCACAAAAACCCTAATTTCAACAGAATAATCCAGATCACCAAAATAAAAGCACAAATCCAGGACATAAAAGACAAAAAGATAATACAAAAAAATCAATGAAACAAAAAGCTGGTTCTTCGAAAGGATAAACAAGATCAATGATCCCCTTGCTAGACTGACCAAGAAAAAACAAGAAAAAAACCCAAATAAGCACAATCAGAAACACAAAGGATGAAGTCACTCTGACCCTGAAGAAATACAAAAGATCATTAGAGACTACTGCACACACTTATATGGAAACAAACTTGAAAACCTTAAGGAAATGGAGGACTTTCTGACATCACACAACCTACCTAGTTTGGAACCAGAAGAAATTTAGACCCTAAATAGACCAATAACAATCAAGGAAATCGACTATGTAATAAGAAAACTACCTACAAAAAAAAAGCCCTGGTCCAGATGGCTTTCCAGCAGAATTCTACAAGACATTTAAGGAAGAGCTGATACCAATCCTACTGAAGGTATTCCAGACTATTGAAAAAGATGGAACTCTCCCCAAATCATTCTACGAAGTCAACATCACATTGATACCCAAGTCAGGTAAAGATCCAACAAAGAAAGAGAACTAAAGGCCAATATATTTGATGAACATAGATGCTAAAACTCTCAACAAGATTCTAGCGAACCGAATACAACAACACATCTCAAAAATCATCCATCATGACCAAGTAGGCTTCATTCCTGGGATGCAAGGCTGGTTCAACATACATAAAACCATAAATATAATTAAATAAATCAACAGATGTCAAAACAAAAACCACATGATTATATCATTAGATGCCCAAAAAGCTTTTGATAAAATCCAGCACCCCTTCTTGATAAAAACCCTTGAACATCTAGGCATATGGGGAACATACCTCAAAATAGTAAAAGCCATCTACGAGAAACCCACAGCCAGCATACTCCTAAATAGACAAAAATTGGAACCATTTCCCCTGTAAACTGGAACAAGACAAGGATGCCCACTCTCACCCCTCCTGTTCAACATAGTATTGGAAGTCCTGGCTCGAGCAATCAGAGAAGAGAAGGCAATCAGGGGTATCCAAATAGGAAAAGAGGAAGTCAAACTATCGCACTTTGCAAATGATATGTTTGTGTACCTTGAAAACCCAAGAGAATCTGTCAAAAACCTCCTTACACTGATAAAGAACTTTGGAAAAGTCTCAGGATACAAAATAAATGTGCAAAAGACAATGGCATTTCTTTACACCAATAATAAACAAACAGAAACCCAAATAAAAAACATAATTCCATTCACAATAGCCACAAAAAAAATGAAATACCTTGGTATCTTCCTAACCAGAGACGTGAAAGACCTTTACAATGAAAACTACAAAACACTGCTCAAAGAAATCAAAGTTGACACAAACAAGTGGAAAAACACCCCATGCTCATGGATTGGAAGAACCAACATTGTGAAAATGTCCATCTTACCTAAGGCAGTCTACAAATTCAATGCAATACCCATCAAATTACCAGCAACATTCTTCTCAGACTTAGAAAAAACAACGCAGGAATTCATATGGAAACACAAACATCCAAGAATAGCCAGAACAATTCTCAGCAAAAAAAAAAAAAAAAGCAGGTGGTATCACATTACCAGACTTCAAACTCTACTATAAAGCAACAATCATCAAAACAGCTTGGTATTGGTATAGGAATAGGCATATATATCAATGGAATAGAGTTGAGATTCCAGAAGCAAAACCTCAATTTCTCAACCAACTCGTCTTCGACAAAGCCTCCACCACCTACCACTGTGGAGAAGAGAACCCATTCAGTAAATGGTGCTGGGAAAACTGACTGACCACATGCAGAAGATTGAAACAGGACCCCTATCTATCCCCATGCACAAAGGTTAACTCCAAATGGATCAGAGACCTAAATGTAAAACCTCAAACCATAAGAACCTCAGAAAATGAAGGACATACCCTCATGGAAATTAGATCTGGCATCCAATTCCTGAACAAAACCCGAAACCCACAGGTCATAAGAGAGAAGATGGACAAGTGGGACCTTATTAAACTGACAAGCTTCTGCAAAGCCAAAGAAACCATCAAGAGAGCAGGGAGACAGCCTACAGACTGGGAAAAAATATTTGCCAACACCAGGTCAGACAAAGGCTTAACATGTTTGATCTACAAGGAACTCAAGCATGCTGAAAAGAAAAAAACAAACAACCCCATTATAAAATGGGCAAAAGACATGAACAGACATTTCACAAAGGAAGACATCCAAGCAGCCAACAGACATATGAAGAAAAGTTCAACTTCACTAATCATCAGGGAGATGCAAATCAAAACCACACTGAGATACCACCTAACTCCAGTCAGAATGGAAATTATCAACAACTCAAAAAATAACAGCTGCTGGAGAGGGTGTGGAGAAAAGGGAACACTTCTACACTGTTGGTGGGAGTGTAAACTCGTGTAACCTCTGTGGAAAGCAGTGTGGCGATTCCTAAAAGCTATAAATATCTACCTCCCATATGACCCTGCAATCCCCCTAATGGGAATATATCCAGAAGAACACAAATCACTCTACAACAAAGACACCTACACACATATGTTTATCTCAGCATTGTTCACAATAGCAAGAACCTGGAAGCAACCATGCTGCCCATCAAAAGAGGATTGGATTAAAAAAATGTGGTACATATACATAATGGAATACTATGCAGCCATTAAAAAGAACAAAATCATGAATTTCGCAGCAACCTGGATGGAACTAGAGTCTATAATACTGAGTGACTTCTCACAAAAAACAAAGGTCCAAGTATCACATGTTTTCACTCATATAATGGACCTTGAACATCCAATCTAATACTATAAGAAAATGACTGACAGTAGTGGGAAACTATGGGGGGGAGGGAGATGGGATTAACAGGCAAATATCTGTCTCGGGATGGGTAAGCACCTCTAATCAATAGGGTGCCTGAATGAAATGTATTTGTATACCTAACCCTTAACTGTACTCCACAACATCATAATAAAAAATATTGATTATTGAAAAATATATATATATATATATATATATTTTAAGATTGGATTTTTAAAAGATTATTTAAATTACTCATGAAATATGTCTTTAACAAAAAACACAAAAATTTGACTCAAAAAGAAAACTGATGAAGTTATTCTCATATCAACAGTTTATGACAAGAAGAATTAGTAGAGATAAAGAGGGCCACTGTGTACAATAAAAATATAGGCCCAAAACATATAGAAGAAAAACATGCAAAACTTTGAAGGGAAATAACAAATCCACATAATAGTTGGATATTTTAACTTTTCTCTCTCACTAACGGATAGAACAGGCAGAATAAACAAGAACTGTATAAATAATTTGAAGAACATAGTGATTTTGACCCGATTGACACACATAGAACACTCCATCCATCAATAACAGATTCCACGGCCTTTTCTAATGAATTTGGAATATTTTCCAAAACTGACTATATATTTGGTAATAAGAAACTCTTCACAAATTTTAATAAACTGAAATCATACAATGTTTACTCTTTTGTCACAGTGAAATTAAACTAGATTCTAATGACACAAAATCCATTTTAAAAACTTATATTGTTGAAAATTAAAAGCATATGCTCCTATTAATCTTTAAATCATAAAAGAACTAATGATTATTTTAGAAAATATTTGGAGCCAAAAAATAAAAATGTAATATTTGAATATGTGTGGGATGCAGTAAAAGCTTTGCTTAGGGGAAATTCATAGCTTTAAATGTATAAGTAAGAAAAAAAAATAAACATTAAAAATAAATATTGTAGGCAACCACCTCATGGCAGGTACACAGCAAATTAGCCCCCACTCTGAAAGTAGAAAAAATAAATTGACAAAGATATGATCAGAAGCCAATGAAATGATAGACAAAAAAAATAAAGTCAACAAATAATTTAGTTCTTTGAAAATATGAATAAAATCAATAAACTCCTAACAAGCAATATCAAGCTGAAAAAAGAGACATTGTATAATTTATTAAATTAATGAGTTGTTTGAAACTAATGATAACTTAACTTTGATCAAAAACAAAGGAAAAAACAAACAACAATAAACCTCTATGATTTAACTGTATTCCCTTCACTTTTTTTTTTTTAGTTGGAGTCTCACTCTGTCGCCTAGACTGGAGTGCAGTGGCCACTCCTGGCCACCACAGCCTCAACCTGCTGGGCTCCGGTGTCCCTTCCACCTCAGCCTTCCAAGTAGCCGGAATTACAGGCATGCGCTACCATGCTCAGCTAATTTTTTGATTTATTGTAGAGATGAGGTCTCGCCTGCCCAGGCGAGTCTCGAACCCGCGGGCTCAGGCAATCCACTCACCTCAGCCTCCTAAAGGCGCCCTTCACATTTTGATGTTCAGATTTCTCAATGTACATATTTTTATATTGCCTATCTCTTAATAAATTGCTGTTTATTATTCTTTTTAATAATTTTGTCTTTTAGTCTTTATACCAAGGAAGAGTAGTATGTACACCACAATAGCATTATTAGAGTATTATGAATTTATCTGTATACTTACTTTTACAAGTCATCAGGTGTTTTTGCATTACATGTTTGTGCCCTTTTCTTTCAAATTGAAGGTCCCCCTTTAGTGTTTCTTGTAAAATAAGTCTGGTGGCATTACATTTTCTCAGCTTTTTATATTTGTCTAGGAATATCTTAATCTCTCCTTCATGTTTGAAGGGTAGCTTTGCTAGGCATAGTATTCTTAGTTTGCAGGCTTTTTTTTTTTTCTCTTTAGCACTCTGAATATGTTGTCCCACTTTTTCTTAACCATGCAATTTCTTCTCAGAAGTCTGCTGGAAAGCATATTGAAACTCCTTTGTATGTTACTTGCTTTTCTTATCTTGCTGTTTTAAGGGTTTTCTATTTGTCCCTGACCTTTGAGAGTTTGATTATTATATGCCTTGAGATAATCTTATTTGAGTTGAATCTGATTGTTGGCCTTTGTCCTTCCTATACCTGGATATTTATATATTTCTTCAGGTTTTAAAAGTTTCTTTAATTTTCTAAATGTTTTATATCCTGTTTTTAGTTCTCCACTGTCTCTTAAATGCCAATAACTGTAACATTTGCTCTTTTGATGCTATTCCATATATTCTGTATGTTTTCTTTATGATTTTTCATTTTTTTTTTCCTCTGGGTATTTTCAAATAGCTTGTCTTTGAGTTCACTGATTCTTTCTTCTGCTTGATTAATTCTCTTACTGAGACGCTCTAATGTGTGCTTTACTTTGTTCACTGTATTCCATAGCTCCAAAGTTTTTGTCTGATTTTTAATATTTCAATATCTTTGTTCAAGTTCTCTGATACATTTCTGAATTTGTTTCTTATTGCAGTTTGTTGAGTTGTCTTAAAACAGTTATTTTTAATTGCCTGAGAGATTACACATCTCCATCTCTCCAGGATTGTTCACCAGGGTCTTATTTATCTTTTTGTAAGGTCATATTTTCCTGCATGTTTTTAATGCTGGTAAGCATAGGTCAATATCTGGGTACTGAAAAATTAGGTATTTGTCCCAGTCTTCTCAGTATGGCGTGATTTGTTCCTATCCTTCTTGAAAGAGTCTTTCAGGAATTTATAAGACACTAACTGTTCCTTAAGCATTAGGTAATTGCAATCATTTCAGCATTGAGCCTTGGTTTGCCACCTTGCCACTAAAATATATTCAGGCATAAGCCACTTTTGTCATCTGGCAGTGATGTATGCCAGGACTCCAGTCCATCCTGCCAAGTGGTAGATTCCCTTTTGACACTGCAGTGGTTCTAGAAGCTCTGCCTTTGGTTACCAACCTGGAACCAGTGACCATGTGGTTTTTCTCAGTGTTTTACTATCAAACCTGGCAAAAGATTTCAAGGAAAAGTCTCACGCTCACTTTCTTCTTTCCCTCCAGCAGATAGCATTTCTTTTCATGCTGCCTGAAGTTGAGGGAGTATCGGTACACACAATAAAAGGTTGTATTCCTGCCCTCTTTAATGCATCTTTTTATGCTAAAACCAGGTACTGCAATATTTCCCCTATTTCATTAGCTGTTGTGAAGGAATTTTACCTGATGGACAGTCATTCAAATTTATGTTTTTCCAAGGGGTAGTTATTAAAGGGTCCTACTCCATCATCTTTCACTGTCTACTTTCTACAACATTTGTTCAATAAGAAAATCAATCAATGTAATTCCACATATTAACAAGATAAAGGTAAATAATAATTACAAAAGAGACAATAAAATATTTGATTAATTCAATGTCTGTTTATAATTTATTAATCTGATAAAAGACATTTACATGCAACCTATAGCAAGGATCATACTTAAAAGTGAAATATTGAAACCACTTTCCTTGAGCTAGGTATGAGACAAAAATATCTAGTATCATCATATCTAGTCAACATTATACTAGATATTTTAGCATTTATATAAATTGACAAGGATTTATTTATAAAAATTGATAAGGATGATCCTTACCAAAAGTGTTTAAAACCAAAAGTGCTTTAAAATTCAGATTTTTTTCAGATTTTAGAATATTTAGATTATGCTGAGGATACCAAAAAAATGTATAAACATTTTAAGAGATGTTAAGAGATGTTTGCCATCATCAAATTGTCTGGACCCTGATAGTAACCCCTTTGAGCACCTCTTATAATTACAGAAGTCAAACGTAACTTGTATTCATCTTATTGAGTATTAAAATTTTAATACAGTTTTCTTTCTTTTTTATATTTTTAAATTTTTTTATGTTTTTATTTTAAAGATGTCAGGTACAATTCAGTATTAGGTGGATAAGTGGTCATCATACAGGTAAAGTTTGAACCTCTCTTTGGTCCTCAGTTTGCCTGGTTTTCTTTCTCAAAATCTGTCTACTTTTTTTTGGCACCCTGTGTCTTTGCCAGTTGAGCATAACTAGTCAGAAAATTTCAATTGTAAATTGCTCCAATGAGCACTTCCTTTGAGTATAATGTTTGTGGTCAAAATGTTTCCTATTTTGGAGCTTTTTGAATTAAAAATACTTAACCTGTTTAAAACTGTCTGTATTTACAATCAGTAAAACTTGCTTAGAAAAAAATTCTAAAAAAGGTACAAATAAAATATTAGAATCAAGAATTAATTTTGTGAATGCAAAGCTGATAAACAGCAACCAATTATATTTCTATATTATTTTTCTACTTCTTAGCAAGATAAAATTACAAAATCAAATTTAATGAAGATATATTTACAGTAGCAATAACAAGAAAACTAGGAAAATATGAAACAAAAGATGCTCCAGAACTGTACACAGAAAACTTCAAGAAAATTACAAAAATAAGGAGGAGCTAAAGAGGTAAAGGAATTTGCTTTTTTAAGTATTAGGATACTCGACATTTAAAATATGCTAGTTCTTCTTAAATTAATCTACATAGAGAAATTCCATTCAAAATCCTAGCACCTATTTTTAAATAAAATGACAAACTGATTCTAACATTCATATGGAAATACAAGCGGTTAAAAATAGCCAAGACCATCTTGAAAAAGAATAAACTACCAAAGAGACCAAAGTAGGATCTGGGGGCACACCAAAGGACCCAATACAAACATACTAAGTGGTTAAATGCTAAATTCATTTTCATTAAAATAAAAAAGTTACTTATTATTTACAAGTATTTTAGAAGTTCTAGCTAATGTAATAAGATAATTAAATAAAAAATTATTGATATATAATAAAAAAACTCAAATATATTTGAAAATTTTTATGGTTATATACTTTAAAAAAATTTTATGTTAAAGATGTAGAGTACAATTCAGGTTAGGTGTACAAATGGCCATTGTATAGGTAAAGTGTGGGCCTCACTTTGGTCCCACATCACCTGGTTTGAGATCAGGTACACTTACTGATGAAGTGTACCCCCCTACTCCCTCCCATGGCAGTTTTCCACTACTGCCAATCTCTTTCTTATGGTATTATGATAATTGTTCAGGGTCTGCTTATGAGTGAGAACATGTGGTACTCAGTTATTTGTTTCTGTGATAGATCACTGAGTATTACAGACTCTAAATCCATCCAAGTTGCTGCAAAGTTCATAATTTTGTCCTTCCTTATGATTGCTTAAGTATTCCATCATGTATATGTGCTAAATTTTTTCAGTCTAGTCTACTTTCGATAGGCAACACAATTGGTTCCATGTTTTTGCTATTGTGAATAGTGCTGCAATAACGTGTGTGCAGGTATCATTTTTGTAGAATGGTTTTAGTTCCTCCTGGTATATTCCCATAAGGGGATTTGCTGGGTAATACGGGAGGTCAATTTTTAGATCTTTTAGGAATCGCCACACGGTTTTCCACAGAGGTTATACTAGTTTACACTCCCACCAACAGTGTAGAAGTCTTTCTTTTTCTTTGCATCTTCTCCAGCATCCATTGTTTTTTGAATTATTGATGATGACCATCCTGACAAAAATTATACATAGTGGTGAAACGCTAAATTCGTTTTCATTAAAATCAAGAAAAATGTAACAACTTATGCTGTAACTGTTATTCAACAGTATTTTAGAAGTTCTAACTAATGGAATAAGATAATTAAACAAAAATTATTGATAAATAATTTTTAAATGGTCGTAAATTATATGGTTATATACTTTTAAAAAGGCATAACTCAAGGAAAACTGTTATTGGAAGAAGATAATTTGGTAAATTAATGGACAAAAGATAAGCACACACAAATCAATAGCTTTTCTCCATGTTATCAATAATCAACTAAAATGATGTTGGTATTGTGCCATTTACAAGCATGATTAAGGTTGCAAAATTCATAAGAATATACTTTATAGTAAATAAACAGTACATTTAGATCCATAGTAGTGGGAATCTGCTTGGGGAAGGGGGGGCACACCTCATCAACAAGGGTACCTGCACAATGAATATTTGTATATCTAGTCCGGAATTGTAGCCCACAATTTTAAAATAAAAAATTTATAAAAAAATAAAATCTATTTAAAAGTTTAAAAGAACATAAAATGAGACCTAAAATATGTTCATAGATGGAAATATGTTACCAAAAATCTTAGTCTTTTCAAAATGTATGTATGCATTTCATCTATCATTTAATCTTTTCCAGTAGAAATCACAATGGCTATTTTTTGTTTTATTTAAGAAATTAAATTGAAATATTATAATTGGAGTACTCAAGAAAAGTATGTAAGGCTGTTTATTATATAGTCATGTGTAAATCTATATGACATATATTATATATGTTCATGTGAAAATGCTTATATTTTATATGTGTATAGCTTATATATATATAATATGTATATACACACAAAGAAAATATTCATAATTGAAGGAGCAGTGAAACAAGACTAGAAAAATGGATTAAAAATCAATGCAGGAAAATAGAGTGACCTAAAATAAACTTGTGTATTTGAAATTAAATTTTGAAAGAGCACTATTTAAATTCAGAGGGAAAAGAATAATTTATTTAATTAATGGAAACCACCATTCTATCACTACCTCCACAAGATCAATCTTTTTAACTTTCACATATAAGTAAGAACAAGCAACAACTGTCTTTCTGTGTTTGTCTTACTTCACTTAACATCATGACACCCAGTTCTATTTATGTTGCTTCAAATGACAGGATTTCATTCTTTTTTATGGCAGAATAATGTTGCATTGTATGTATGTATCTCATTCCTTGCATCTATAAAGCCATTGATGGACAACTTTGTTGAATTAGCATACTTGCCCAAACATTTTGAATAAAAAATATAGACTCCTTTGTATTACAATTAAAAAATAAATTCCAGAAGAATTTTGTGGGCATAGCTGTGTGTGTATTAAAATAAAATTTAAGTTAATGCTTTAGTTATCTCAGTGTGGAGTAGATCTTCCTAAATATGACAGGAAAACTAGAAGACATAAAGAGAAAAATTTAGATTTAAAATAATACATAATAAAGACAAAATTTATAAAGAACAGAGTGAACAAAAGACACACTCACACCTAAATGCTTGTAGTGCATACAATGTACAATGGTTTAATTCCCCTAATATATAAAGTTCCTGTGTATTGTTAAGAAAAATAAAGACCCAATATAAAAAGGGCTAAGACTATGCATTCATTGGAAGAATATAACTGTTCAATATATACGTCATAATATGTGTAACTAACTTTCATATATGCATGAAAATATAGAGTAACTCACTAACAATCAGGGATTTGAAAACTAAAATAACCATAAGAACCATATTTTCTTCATCAGTTTGGCAAAATTAATAACTCAGTCTTTATTCTGTCATGGATATGGAAAAATAATTACACAACATATTGCTTTTGAGAAATATAAATTACTATACTATATAATAATGCACATGTCATTTTACTTTGCAGAAATAAAAACACAAACATGTAAACATATGTGCACAAACCTGTATATTTTAGCAGTGTATGTAATGTCAGAAAAAAAATATTAATTTGTGTTCATTAGTAAGAGTCATTCAATTGAAGAACATTCAATTAGAAAATGAATTTCGTAGACCTATATTTAGTGTTCTGGAGAGATATCCATAATGTAATGTAGAGTGAGAAAAGCAAATTACAGAACAATGAATACATTTTGATTATATATTTAAAAATAGAAAAGCACAAAACCTTATCCAGCTATAATTACATGTTGCTTGGATGAACATAAAGAAATGTTTGAGAGAAGGTGAAAAAGACTGTTGGCATATTTTATTTATTGTTGCATTGTTTCACTAGTTACAAAGAGCAATATTACCACTGTGCCTAATGTAAATTAATACAGGGGGAAAACCTAGAAGTCATTGCCCTACGTGATAGACTACACTACCAGTTTTAAATTCTGTGGCTGTGAGATTTATTCAGTAATTCAGTAGCCTGTCTAAAATGTTTGTATTTTAAAATAATGCTGTAGCACTTTACTTCCACAGTTACACTGAGTGTTGCTATTTCATTAAAAACTACCACAAGCAACTTGTAAAACTCTGAAAATATATAAAGTTCCAGTGTATGGAAATTCAGCAAATGTGCTATTTCAAAAAGAAATTTTCTGATATTTTTTATACTAACAGACTTAAAGTAAGTTATGATCAGCTAGTTTCAATGCTTTAAAGAAATGGCAAAGAATTTAAATACTTGGAACTTTAGTAAAACATTAATTTACTTCTTATCATTAAATACCTGTTTTCTGGTTTTTAAATGAAACTATAGTAATTCATATGCCTTAACAATGATACCCCCCACACAAACTATGTATAAATAGTCAAATCACTTTTAAATTGAGTGACATAAACATGATGATAATTCTGTTGCTTGAATATTAAAAATATAAGCATTGCTTTAACTTAGTTGCTTCAATCTTTACTACAGATCAGAAAATTAATGGATATATGGAATAGCAGTATTGGTGTAAAAGGCTTTGGTGAACTAATCTCAATAAATCAAAAATTTCAATAACCTGCTTAGAGGAACCAAGTTAGTGTTAGTCTTTTTGGATACACAATATGAATATGAACAAGTGGCTAATATGTTCTGATATGACAAACTACATAACAAAATAAAATTTAATGCATACCTAATTTAAACATGAGTTTATATCAATAACTCACATCATAAAACTGATTAGGTTTCGATGTAGCACATAGACAAAGTTAAGAGGCATGATCAAGTTATGACAATTCATCACCTCTGGAAGACATACTTAAGATTTCAAAAGTTTTCTTTTAGAGGGTCATTCAGTTTTAGAGGGTAAATGTAAAACTTTCTTGGATTTTAGTATTCTGATGACAGAAACACTTTAATAGATTTCATTAATCAATATAATTGTATTGGTGATTATATAGTATTGAAAGCCAATGTCAATTTTAATTGTAATTATATCTATAATCACTCTACTATTTCCTCTACATTCATTCAAGCAAGATCATTATCAAGGTTTGCCATTATAACTCAGCTTTAAAAGGAAAGGTCTACGTCTTCTGATTCCTCAGAATTCATTCAACAATATCATCCATTCAACAAATTGAGCTTCAAATATACACCAGGTAATGCATGATGAGCATTGACGGAAATAAAAAACATGTATTTTCTTAAGAAGTGTATTATTTCTTTTGAAGATGAAGAGAATCTTGTGGAAATCTACCAGTGCTACAAAGGTAACAACCATCTGAATGTATAAAAACCTAATAAAAAACAGTTGATAAGCCGGGCTCGGTGACTCAGCCTGTAATCCCGCGTCTTTGGGAGGCTGAGGTGAGTGGATTGCCTGAGCCCGCGGGTTCGAGACCCGCCTGGGCAGTGAAACCTCATCTCTACAATAAATAAAAAAAAATCAGCCGGACATGGTAGCGCATGCCTGTAATTCCAGTTACTTGGAAGGCTGAGGCGGAAGGATCGCCGGAGCCCAGCAGGTCGAGGCTGCGGTGGCCGGGAGCGGCCACTGCCCTCCAGACTGGGCTATAGAGTGAAACTCCAAGTCAAAAAAAAAAAAAAAAAAAAGTTGATATAATCCATAACAAATTCATGTCTTGGTTTATTAGAATAACATCCCACTGATTCTAAAGTGACCTTGAACTAACACCCTTCTTTCCATTCAACTACATTCTTTTATTTTTTATTATTATGTTTTAGTTGTAGTCTCACTCCATTGCCCAGACTGGAGTGCTGTGGCATGCTCCCAGCCACCGCAGCCTCGACCTGCTGGGCTCCAGCGATCCTTCCGCCTCAGCCTTCCAAGTAGCCGAAATATAGGCGCGGGCTACCACGCCTAGCTCATTTTTGGTTTACTGTAGAGAGGAGATCTCACCAAATTCCCTCTGGCTCAGGCAATCCACTCGCCTCAGCCTCCCAAAGTGCTGGGATTACAGGCTGAGTCACCAAGCCCGGCCAACTGCATCCTTTTAAAAACTGCAACTCACACAGCTTCCCAGAAAGGATTGCTGTTCAGTGCTACTTAAAATATTTAATGATCTGATTGAGCTCTGACCATTCAACCATGGTCAGACTGACTAATTGAATCAAAGAGAGTCTCTAAAGACAGAAGTGGCATAACCAAACACCCGCAATATAACCCCACACATTGGAGAGTACTGCATAAGAAGTCAATTTTTTCATAGCTTTTACACACTGAGTCATCTGCTTATCTTAGCAAATAAGCTCAGATATCAACCTATCATTTGCTGCCTTTATCAAGAATTCAGGGTCAGAGTTGATTCATAACATGTCAGAGTACAGCAGAAAGACTCTTATGCGTGTGTGACAAAATTTACTTTAAACCAAAAATATTATACAGCTAGCAAGAGGCATGTACAAGTTAAGCAACATGTATAACTGCATTTGTACACTGGCAAATGGAAAAGCATAAAATGATCCTTCTCCACCCGGGCCCTCTTTATTAAATAGAGGTCATTAAGTAGACCAAATTGTAAATGAACAACATCGTAATAGGGACCTGAAAGAATGCTTTGCATTCAATTTCTACAGGATGTCATGTGCCATTTTAATTCTTGCAATTCTCCTGTATACATTCAAATAGAAATTCATGTAAAGAGAATGGAAAGTTTATATATTTAGGAGGGCTCAAAAAGAGATTCAAATCATAGAGCTGATTGCAACTGGCCACATTGATTATGAATAAGGATCAATTTAAATAAAGCACCATCTATGCTAACTCCTGTCCTAAGGTCTTCATCAAGGCAAAGATGAGCAATTATTCTGGTCAAGCTTATTATGTAAAGACCAGCATGTGGTCAAAGATATGGGAAAATTATAAAACCTTACAGATTTGACATTCATTTCTAAGAGAGCACTCTGAGACATGAACTTGGACTAGATGAGTAAAGAATAAAAGATCACTGTATTGTGATGAGGTTCATACTTACAATTCTTTATATTTTACCAGTGGTGACTTTCCAAATTGGCTTAGTTCTGTAATTACAGAACGTTGTTGAAACACTAACTAGATTTATAGAAAATAGCAATTTCCAAAACAACTTACACCTACATCTGTTGTGCCTGCGGCAATATAAGTACAATGGACTTGGGTTTGGCATCTATGACCACTGCTGAGTGCCAAGCCTAGCCATGCACACCTGCATCTCAGCACTTACAGGCACTGTCTTTGTCAAATATTTGGCTCAATAAATCTTTGAAAAGCAAAACTGAAAACTGTTTGGGGTAATATTCAAAGTCTGAATTGAGAACACAAGGAGATTCAAAACAGAGTTGCTGAAAATGAGAAATGTTTAGTGATTCAAAGGAAAAATTCAATTACTTTTCAATGAATATACCTTATTCTTCAAGATGAACTTTTGTCACTTTTTTAAAATTTGAAATAACATATTTGGTTCTTTATCAATGAAAAAAATCACATAAAGATGAGAGATAATAGGAAAGAGCTATTTTTAAAGCTCAAACTTTATGTTGTTTTTACAGGGAGGGCTAAATTTTGTTGAGAATGATGCTATCAGCTAATTTCTTTAAAGTTTCCATTTCTTTTCAAAAAGGGACCTCCTATTTCTATGTAAGCAACCAAATCATAAATTATGTTTGTAAAACTAACACCAAATAAAACTCACTGGAAAATCATTGAATGGTATAATCAAATACCAATGTGTATGGGGTTTGAAATTTAGTTTTTTACTTCAATTACCCTATGTTCTGACTGTAAGCATTTTTCATTATTATATTTCCTCTCAGTCATCCTGAGTTGCAAGCAAGATACTAACCAAAAAAAGTGTTTTGTTTGGTGCTTTCCCATTGAGGAAATCATGAGATTAAGAAAATAACCTCAGCCGGGCTTGGTGGCTCAGCCTATAATCCCACGCCTTTGGGAGGCTGAGGTGAGTGGATTGCCTGAGCCCGCGGGTTCGAGACCCTCCTGGGCGGCGAGACCTCATCTCTACAATAAATCAAAAAATCAGCCGGGCATGGTAGCGCATGCCTGTAATTCCGGCTACTTGGAAGGCTGAGGCGGAAGGATCGCCAGAGCCTAGCAGGTCGAGGCTGCAGTGGCCAGGAGCGGACACTGCACTCCAGTCTGGGTGACAGAGTGAGACTCCAACTCAAAAAAAAAAATTTTTACAACTTATTAGAGTTAAGAGGAGAGTTTAGAAAGATTACTGAATTTAAAAACAACCAAATGTATGACTTGCCTAAGGATGCACATCTGCTCAGTGACTGGGATAGATTAAGACAAGATTTTTTTACTTCTGTTTTTTCCTTCATACTATTTTAACAATTCTCCAAGTGTAATCCCTGGGCAAACAGCATCAGCACCACCTAAGTGTGTTAGTAACAAAATTCCCTGACCCAACTCAGACCCTTTGAATCAGGAACCCTTGGGGTGAGGTCAAGCAATCTTTGTTTTAGCAAGCACTCTTGATAATCCTTATTCATGCTAAAGTTTAATAATTACTGTACTATAAACCCTGACACGTTTTGACACTATGATTGCTTTCTAATACTATACTTTCTTTAATGTCAAATGGAAAAAGTAATTATTATTAAGGTTAGACCAAAGATTTATTACTTGTAAAAATTAACTCACTCACCTTTAAATAACATTTTTTTAATTAGTACCAAACAAAAGAAACCTAGTTTTAGCTAATTCTTGATCTCAGCAAGGCCAAAAAGTAAATTGCTACAGGACTATACCGGCATCGATTTTGCCTTTAAAGCTAATTTAGAAGTCCCTTCACAATCAAGACAAATATTATAAATCATTAAAATCAATTTATTCTTTGGATGCCACATAATCAGATATGCCATCTGTATTCAATAGTTGTAAAGACTTCCTGCAAATAGTTTACAAAATCTACCTTGATTTGATTCTCTACTCGATGATTGCCAGATTTTTTTATTTTTAAAACAGTTTGACGATCTTAAAATGACAAAAAGTAAGAAGAATCACACTCATTGATTGTTGGCTCTGATTTCATACTGGAAAAGTAAAGATTTTACTACTTCTTATTTTTCTATTCATTGATTGAACTGCAAAAATTGGTTTGCTTAGATTATTCTTGGAAATATTGAATAACAAAAGAGATAAAGCAACATTCAGAGTGTTCTATTTTTGTGAAGATAATCTCAACTTTCACTTATTGGAATTTTTATCCTTTTGCCTTCATAAATCTTGATCTTACATTGGCATTATGTTGCATTACAAGAATTCAACAGTGAATCTTCCATTCTCTTCAAATTAATAATACCACAATTTTGAAGTGCATAATTAGTTTTTATTCTAGAGGAAAAAATAAATGAAAATAATATTCTTCCCTGTGTAGTTAGGGCTTTCAGTAATGGAAAGTTACAATAGTCTCCTAAGAGTATCATTGCACAACACATGAAGATTATTTTTATTAGAATAATTTCATTTCATGTAAAGGCTGAATCAGTTTGTTCTTTGGGAAAAATAAGGCAGATTGTAAAAATTAAGTGAAAAATGTCAGAATATTCATGATCTCAACCTAGAGATCAATGAGAGAAAATATCTGAATTAACACTTCTTCATTTATGATAACTAGACACTGCAACAAAGAGTATTATAGATTTCTGCATTCAAGGTACCTCTAGCACCAGTTCTAACTCTGCATTTGTTAGTGCCAGGTAATTCTGGCCTATTCTAAGTGCAGAAGATTTCCAGAGATGATTCTAATCTAAGCAACTCGATAGTTTGAATGGTTTCATTAGCAGTAAGAATTTACAATTCCAGGCTTCCTGGACAAGTATAGGATTATCATTGTATGCTTATCCAAAATAAGCCCTACTCCTCATAAACATTGAAAATATTTCTTTAACATGAACAGCAATATAATATAACATTAGGTTTAGGATATTTATGCTCTGAGGACCCTATTTAAAATTATAAACATGACTGAAAGAGGTAAGATATTAGACTGGAGCAGTCACTCAGTAATGCCTAGTAAATGTTAGCCTTGTATGAGCACTATCTTTCCAGCAAGCTAGCAATGAAGTAAAAAGGAAGAACTAGTGATAGCAGTAAGAAGGCTAGGTAAATTTATATCAAGAGTAACTATTTGTGATGAAATATCATATATGAATGATGAGATTTCCATAATGCTGAGAAAGCAAGGGTTGCCTAGGAGAAAGAGGGCTTTCATATATGAATAGCAGTAATCATGAGGTGCCAGATGTTGCATACATAATGTGCATATAGGTAAGTGCCTGAGCTGACGGGAATTCTCACCTACATGGTATTGTGCTTTGGGAGCTTGAAATAAGTACTAAGGAGGAGATAGAAATGAATAATATCACCTCTGCCCTCAGTTGATGCTTTGTCTCTGGATGCAGAAGGGACAATCAAGCTCATTGCTGCAGTTGACCAAAGAAGATCACTGAAATGTCATCTACTTTATACCAGATCAATATTGAAACTGTGACCTCTGTTTTGAGAAATGTGAAAGTAGAGCCCAATAAAAAAGAAGCTAATCCAAATTTCAATCCCTACATTTTACCCTTTTAGTTATCGCAGATCAATAACCTATTCATTGGTTACTGTGATTCTCAAGTGGGAGAGGGAGACATATATTTTTCTTAATGACAGCAGCTGTTAAAATTTATCACTACATGGTTTGGTGTGCTTGAAAAAAGAACATTAGATCACTATGGAACATTTTAACATGTTACTGTATGTTTTTGTGACACTACCATGTTAAAACTTGCTTACATTTTATGATAATAATAGTAGTAATAGCATGCTGCAAGTTGTTTTTATAAGATAGAAAAATAAAAACACATTTTAATTTTTAATCTCTGTATCCTATGACAAGTCTTAAAATCATAAAGCAAAGAAATTGGTATTCCCAAACCTATGGTGGCCTCTAATAGGAATTCAGTTGGATTTCGTTTAAGAGGTAAAACCAGATGGGGTAGAAGAGTTAATAGCTTGTGCTTTAAAATCATTAAATGTCAGACTTTACGGCTTGCCTGGTTCTGTTACTACATTGCTAGATGGTTTGGAAAAACTGTTTGCCAAAAAAGATGCAAGCAACTCATTTTTTTTACTAAATAAGGAAGGGAAGATATAAAAAGATATTGAGGAGGATAGTGCTGTGCATACATGTTCACTGTTCTGAGACTTACTGTGATGTCAAATCAATTCAGAATGCCTATTTTACACTCACTCTACTATTAATCCAATGTGTAATTGTGTATATGGAGTAACTGATTTCTCAAATTCTGCATCTTTGCATATAGTTCTCAAAGCAGCCAAATATTAGATTATCAGTATTTTTTCATTTGCTTTTCCATATCACAAAATTCCAAAATGGTTATTCAGTCATTGTATCATATGAGCAAAGAAAATATATCAGTTTTAGTTTTTTAGGGAGCTCTCCAATTATTATAGATATTCATTTATGGTGGTATGATGAGAAGTGTGGTGGTGTGTGTTAGAGTGATGAAATTTTTTATCCATTTTGTCTGAGAAGAAGCATAATTTAAAGAGATATAGCAAGAAGTATAAACTAATTATGGTTGACAAATGAGGAAAGTGATAATAAATGAAGGTCATTCTAAGTACATGAGGAAGTCAATGATGAAGGAGGTGAGATTAGTGGAAGGTAATTTAAAAGGTTGAAATGATTAATGTTATTGCGTGATGAGTAGTGTCATCAGTACAGTGTAGTAGAGAAAGCACAGGGACATTGAGTGAAACAGATCTTTGTTTAAATCCTGGTGTTTATTTTTCACTTTACTAGCTGTCTCTTTGACAGTGTACATAACTTCTGCTGCCCTAGTTATAAAGTGGAAGGAAGAAACTTTACCATGGAAGGTTGTTATATTGATGGTTTGATGGTTAATGCATACAAAATGACTTATTCATGAGATATTCTCACTAGATAGCAATTATTGCTGTTATTTCATAATGGGGCAAAATTTCCAAATGGGTGAGCACTTGCCATAAAATGATGAATATATATATCCTGAAGTTTTGGGTTGCTTTTCTCATGACAATAACCTATGGTTGTTGCCATAAGAAAAGCAACCCAAAAACTTCAGGATAAATAATTACATTATATAAAATGGACATAATTATTTTTAATTCTTTGTTATTTTCTGATAGACAAAATGGGTATGTATTAAAATATACTACAATATTCTAGCAGATATTTGGAGGAATAGACCTGTAATTCTCTTGGAAGGAAATGTGGTGACAATGAAAAGAACCTTGCTTTAGAAGTCTAAGCAGATGAATTTGGATTCACTATTCACAAGCTTAATAGTTAAATCTTTGTAAGCCTCAATTATCCTACTTTAAAAGTGACAATAGGGTACTTGTCAAAAAATAAGTGCAATAACATAATAAAGCCCTATTACACAGTAGAACTACAATGCATCTTGATCTCTACTCTCACACCCTAACATCATCAAATTTCTACAAAACCATACTGTGTGCCTAGGAGCTATGTTTTAAACATAGTCCATTTTAAGGTACCTTGGTCATTGTAATACCCATGACCAAAGAAACTTTTGAGACTAGAATAGAAGATCTATTTAAGGGTTTAATAAAAGCCTTAGGATTGCTAACAGAAGAAATAATATTTTGTTTTTCTTGCATAGTGCACAAGAAATTCACCAAGTTATCTTCCTGTTTTCTGGGTTTTTTTAAATATACAAGAATCAAATGAAGTAACAATGTTAAAAATATGGATACTAGATTTCAAATACAGCAGATGGTAGCTAAGAGCTAACCAAGTCTTGACAGCTAGAATAAAAGAGGGTAAAAAATAAAGAGGTTAAAAGAGGTAATGTGGAATTCAGCGCCAGCATACAGGAACATCCACAATTCTCAAGGCATCTTTTGGGATAAGACAGCAGAGATCAGCAGCCTCTTGGCACATGGCACCCAACACACACCATAACCTGCAGCAACAGGCAGGCACTGTCAGTGGGGACCATGGAGAAGACATGGGGAGAAGATCTGAAGCTGAGCCCCTATGGAGAATGACACTGGTGGATGCCATTTTGATGCCATTTTCTCTGTCCTGAAGTCCAACGGGGACCTTCTCTAGCTTGCCTGAATCTGGACATCCTGCATCCAGAGACTGAGGGGCAATCCCACACCCCTCTGGGATCACCATCATTTGCCCAGGGAAAATATTCTGGGTGCAACATACTGGAGACAGAAATCCCACTCCCCACACTAGATCAATCATGGGCATGTGTAGCTGGATTGGGAAACCTAGCAGCAACCAAAATGGAGTGAGTCCTGGAGTTGTCCCATCTTTCCCTGGCAGTCTGTGGGGCATCTGACCCACATGAAGGGCAGCCTGATGGCCTATGACCTGAGAGCAGAGGGGAGGCACTAGAGACCAGAGCCCACTCCCTACAACCACCAAAAGCAGTGGCACTGGGGGCATGATGGTTAAAAAAAAAGGTAAAGGAGCCTGAAGTTCAGAAACAGTCACAAGAGGGAGATTTTTTTTCTCCACTCTCTCCACACATAGCCTCTGTGAGTGTCTTCTGATTTGACCTGCCCTTATTTCTTTCTCTTTTTTTGCATAAGAATATATTTGAGGGAGAGTGAACCTTTAATTTTTGTTTGTTTGTTTTTGTCTTTTAACTGTTTATCTGTTAGTTTGTGTACCTATTTCCTTCTTCTCTTTCTTTCTCTTCATCTCCCTTTTGTCTCCTTTTCTCCTTTCTCCATTCTTTCACTTTTCTTTATCTCATTTTGGTTTCAGGGGGCATACATATGCCCCCATTGCATGTACAGATTGTAAGGTGGTGGGAATGGGCTTGAGGGAGCCAATACACCAGTCAGTGGATACTGTAATTTGCAGATATCATCTGAACCATAGCTCCCCCCACTATGCCTTAATCAAATCTCAAAACTGCAAAAAGACAACACACCCCGCCCCCACAGTGTGCCTTCAAAATTGAACCAATAGAGGGGATCTACATAAAGATGAATAAGGGATTGAGCAAGCAGAAGTGAAAGCTATCTCCCCATCACTGAGCAATGGAATTAAAGAGGGGGAAAAATCATATAAAACAAAGAATCAAAGGAAGAACATGGGTACTCTCAGACTCCTGGAAAGATAGCACCTAAGAATATAGTTTTCAGAACTAAAACAATGAAGAGTCCAGAATGACTGGTCACAACACACAAACCCAGACATCAGGATATTAATAGAGAGAATGAATAGAAATGAGGAGAGACAAGAGGAAAGTATTAAAGAGGTGATAACTGAGATGACAGCAATAAAGTATGCAGTAAAATTAATAAATAATAAACTGACAAGCAGAATTAACCAAGCAGAAGAAAGAATGTCAGAGCTTGAGGATCAAAGTATGGAACTAACCCAATCTGTTAAAAACATAGAAAGGAAACTTAAAAAGATGAAACAAAGCCTTCAGGAGATGGAAGACTATATTAAGAGACCAAATCTAAGACTACTAGGTATCCCTAAAGCAAATAAGGAGAATGAGAGCAGCCTGGGACAAACATTCCATGAAATTATCCAAGGAAACTTCCTCATCTCATCAGAGGCATGACCATTCAAACAAAAGAGATGCAGAGAACCCCCTCAAGGCATCAAATGAGAAGACTAACTTTTAGACACACAGTAATTTGGTTATACAAAGTACGTATAAAAGAAAAAATTCTAAAGGCAGTGAAGTTAGACTACCTACCAGGGAAGACCAACTGGAATAGCAGAAGACTTATCTACAGAAGCACTATAGGCTGGAAGAGACTGGAGTACAATCTCAAAGTTCTTCAGGATAAACAGTTCCACCCAATAATTTCCTACCCAGCTTCATCAGTGATGGAGAAAAAAATTCCTTCACAGACATTCAATCCCTAAGAGTTTATGTTGCCTCCAGACCAGGTCTACAAGAGACACTTTAGAAGATATTAACCACAGAAGAAAGAAAGAAAAGATTGACCACATTTTCCCAAGAATCCAGGAAAACAGACAATCAACACAGCATGCATCATGACTACAAAATTGAAAACACACACATATACCAGCCCCAAAATCAAAATAAAACCAACCAGCAAACAAGCAAACAACAACAAATAACTCTTTAAGAGTCTCATGACAGGAATACACTCTCACATCTCAATAATCAGCCTGAATGCGAATGAACTAATTGCACCATAGAAAAGACATAAGAGGGCAAACTGTATAAAAAGACGCAATTCTATATTTACTGCCTCCAGGAAACACGTCACACAACAAATGTTGCTCACAGACTTAGAGAATGGAAAGCAAATGTTCAGGATAATAGGTCACAAAGGAAGACATGAGTCACAATCTTAAAATCAGACAAAACAACATTTAAGCTATTAATATTTTTTTTTAGAAATGTGGAGGGACACTACATAATAATAAAAATTTCAATCCAGTAACAAAATATATTCATGCTAAACTTATATGCACCCATCACAGGAGCACTAGCTTTCATAAAGCAACTACTAAGAAAACTAAAAATATATTAACTTTAATACTATCATAGCTGGGAACCTAAATACCCCACTAACAACCCTAGATAAATCATTGAGACAAAAAAATCAACAAGGAGATCTGGAACCTCACCTTAACACTTGACCACATGGGCTTAATAGTTATCTACAAAACGCTCCACTCAACAACCACAGAATACACATTCCACTCATCACCACACAGAAAGTACTCCAAATTCGACCACATCCTCAGCCATAAATCAAGCATAAACAAATCTCCTAAGATTAAAATATTGCTGTGTATCTTTTCAGACCACAGTGAAATAAAACTAAATATCAACATCAACAAAATTCCCCCAAAATCCACAAACACATGGACACTAAACAGCACGAGGCTGAACAACCCCTAGGTCAACACAGAAATCAAAGCAGAAATTGAAAGCTTCCTGGAAACAAATGAAAAGAAAGACGCATCTTAACAAAAGTTCTGGGATGCCATAAAAGCAGTACTAAAAGGAGAATTTATATTGCTACAAACACACATAAAGAAAACAGAAAGATCACAAATTAACAGCTAAACAAGTAACCTAAGGGATCTGAAAAAGCAAGACCACCAAAACCCTAACTACGGTAGAATACAGATAACCAAAGTAAAAGCCCAAATATGGGACATAGAAGACAAAAATATCAAAGAAAACAATCAATAAAACAAAAAGCTGCCTCTTTGAAAGAATAAAGAAGTTTGAAGGAGCCCTAGCCCAATTGATCAATAAAAAGAGGGGGAAAACCTAAATAAACACAATCAGAAATGCAAAAGATCAAGTCACAACTACCTCAAAGAAGCACAAACGATTATCAGAGACTATTATGCATGCATGTATGGAAACAAATTTGAAAATCTAAATGAAATGGAGGATTTTCTGATATCACACTACCTCCCAAGATTGAAACAAGAAGAAATTGAGACTCTAAATAAACCAATAGCAACCCGGGAAATTGACTCCTTCATAAGAAAACTCCCTACAAAAAAAAGAGCCCTCAACCAGATGGCTTTCCAGCAGAATTCTATAAAGCATATAAGGAGGAGCTGATACCAATTCTATTGAAAATATTCCAGGCAATTGAGAAACACAGAACCCTCCTCAAATCATTTTATAAAGTTAACATCACAATGATATCCAATCCGGGTAAAGATCCAACAAAAAAAGAGAACTACATGTCAACTTCCCTGGTGAATATAGATGCAGAAATTCTTTTTTTCCTCCAAAATGAATTTTATTATTAACAAAATAGATACTTTAAAAAAGTGTCTCTTCTGGAACTTGTCTACATATTTTACAAAGGCAAATCAAAGTAGTCTCAGTCCACCTTTTAAAATATTTGTTATATTTTCAATTTTTACACAAATAACTTAAAAATAATTACAATGGATATGCAATGTGCTAAACCAAAAGTTATATTCTCATATTGCCGATTTTTTTAAACCTTAAATTTTTTTTATTTTTAAGATGTGGAGTACGATTCAGGGTGAAGTATATAAATGTTCATTATGCAGGTACCCTTTTTGATGGGGTGTGCTCCTCCTTCACCAGGCAGATTCCCACTACTGCCAATCCCACTTTCCCGCCCCCTCCTGGCAGTTTCCTGCTACTGACAATCCTTTTCTTATAGTATTATGATAATTGTTCAAGGTCTGCTTATGACTGAGAACATGTGATACTCGGTTCTTTGTTGCTGTGATACATCACTCAGTATTATAGACTCTAAGTCCAGTCAGGTTGCTGAGAAGTTCATGCTTTTGTTCTTCTTTATGGCTGCCTAATATTCTTTCTTGTATATGTACCACATTTTTTCTATCCAGTCCTCTTTTGATGGGCAGCACTGTTGGTTCCATGTTCTGGCTACTGTGTACAATGCTGCGATAAGCATATGTGTGCAGGTATAAATAAAAAATAGAGTGATTTGAGTTCTTCTGAGTATATTCCTAGTAGGGGGATTGTGGGGTCATATGGAAGGTCAACTTTTAGATCTTTTAGGAATCACTACACTGTCTTCCACAGAGACTGTACTAGTTTACACTCCCACCAACAGTGTAGAAGTTTTCCTTTTTTACCGCATCCTCTCCAGCATCTGTTGTTTTTTCAGTTATTGATGATAGCCATCCCAACTGGAGTTAGATCATATCTCAGTGTAGTTTTAATTTGCAACTCTTTGATGACTAGTGAGGGTGAGCATTTTTTCACATATCTGTTCACTGCCCATATGTCTTCTTTTGAGAACTGTCTATTCATATATTTTGCTTACTTTGTAAGAGGGCTGTTGTTTTTTTTTTTTTTCCTTTCAGAACATTTGAGTTCCTTGTAGATTATAGATGTTAGGCCTTTGTCAGACATACAGTTGGCAGTCTGTGGGCTGTCTTCCTGGTTTCTTTGACTTTGCAGAAGTTTGTCAGTTTGACAAGGTCTCACTTGTCTATCTTATCTCTTATGGCAAGGACACTTGGGGTTTTGATCAGGAATTGGTTGCCATTCCAATTTCCATAAGGGTGTCCTCTGCATTGTCTAAGGTTCTTATAGTTTGAGGTTTTACATTTAGGTCTTTGATCCATTTAGAGTTGATTTTTGTATTAGGTGATAAGTAGGGATCTTGTTTTAATCTTCTGCATATGGTCAGTCAGTTTTCCCAGCATGATTTACTGAATAGGTTCTCCTCTTCCCAGTTGTTAGTGGTGGAGGTTTTGTCAAAGATGAGTTGGTTGAAAAATTGAGGTTTCGCTTCTGGAATCTCTATCCTGTTCCATTGCTCTATATGCCTGTTCTTGTACCGATACCAGGCTATTCTGATTATTGTAGCTTTATAATAAAGTTTAAAGTCTGGGAGTGTGATACCTCCTGCTTTGTTTTTTGTTTGTTTGTTTGTTTGTTTGCTGAGGATTGCTTTTGCTATTCGTTGTCATTTATGTTTCCATATGAATTCCTGTATGGTCATTTCCAGGTCTGAGAAGAATGCTGCTGGTGATTTAATGGGTGTTGCATTAAATCTGTAGATTGCCTTGGGTAGGATGGCACCTTAACAATGTTGATTCTTCCAGTCCATGAGCATGGAATATTTTTCCATTTGTTTGTGTCTCATTGATTTCTTCGAACAGTGTTTTTTAGTTTTCATTGTAAAGGTCTTTCACATCTCTGGTTAGGAAGATGCCAAGGTATTTTATTTTTTTTTTGTGATTGGGATAGTGCTTTTTATTTGAATTTCTGTTTGTTTATTGTTGGTGTATAAAAATGCAACTGTCTTTTGCACATTTATTTTATACCCTGAGAGTTTCCCAAAGTCTTTTATCAGTGCAAGGACTTTTTGACAGATTATCTTGGGTTTTTGAGGTATAGAATCATGTCATCTGTAAAGAGGGATAACTTGACTTCCTCTTTTCCTATTGGGAGACTCCTGATCTCCTTCTCTTATCTGATTGCTCTAGCTAGGACTTCCAACACTATGTTGAAAACAAGGGGTGAGAGTGGGCATCCTTGACTTGTTCTGGTTTTCAGGAGAAATAGTTTCAATTTCTGTCCATTTAGCAGTATGCTGGCTGTGGGTTTCTCGTATATGGCTCTTACTATTTTGAGGTATGTTCCAGCTATGCCTAGAAGTTTGAGGGTTTTTATCAAGAATGAGTGCTGGATTTTATCAAAAGCTTTCTACGCATTTAATGATAATGAAAATTTTAGCATCTATGTTCATCAAAGATATTGGCCTTTAGTCCTCTTTGTTGGATCTTTACCTGGTTTGGGTATCAGTGTGATGTTAGCTTCATAAAATGATTTGGAGAGAGTTCTCTTTTTCTTTCTCAATTGTCTGGAATACTTTCAGTAAGATTGGTATCAGTCTCTCCTTTTATGTTTTGTAGAAGTCTGCTGGAAAGCCACCAGGTTCAGGACTTTTTTTATAGGTAGTTTTCTTGTGACATGGTCAATTTCCTGGATGGTTATTGGTCTATTTAGGGTCTCAATTTCTTCTTGTTTCAACTAGGGGAGGGCAAAAATTCTAAACAGGATTCTAGCAAATTGGATCCAACAACACATCTCAAAAATCATCCACCGTGACAACATCCACTATAGCTTCATCCCTGGGGTGCAAGGCTATGTCAACATCTGCAAGACCATAAATGCAATTAAATACATCAAAAGATGCAAAAAAAACAAGAACCACATGATTATATTATTAGACACACACAAAAAAGCTTTCAAAGAAATCCAGCATCCCTTCTTGATAAACGCCCTTGAACTCCTATGCATAGAGGAACATACCTCAAAATAAAAGCCATCTATGATAAACCTACAGCCAACATATTGCTAAATGGACAAAAATTGGAAGCATTTCCCTTGAAAATTGGGCCAAGTCAAGGTTACCTACTCTCACCTCTCCTGTTCAACATAGTGTTGAAGTCCTAGGTAGAGCAATCAGACAAGAAAATGAAATCGGGGGTACCCAAATAGGAAAAAAAGAAATCAAGTTATCCCTCTTTGCTGATGATATGATTCTATACCTTGTAAATCCAAGATATTCTGTCAAAAATCTCCTTGCTTTGATAAAAGATTTTGGCAAAGTCTCAGGATAAAAAATAAATGTGCAAAAGACAGTCATATTATTATGCACCAATAACAAACAGAGAATCAAATAAAAAATACAGTCCCATTCGCAATACCTGCACAAAAAAATGAAATATCTCAGCAACTTCCCAACCAGAGAGATGAAAGGCCTATACAATGAAAACTACAAAACACTGCTCAAAGAAATCAAAGACATAAACTAATGGAAAAATACCCCACACCCATAAATTCTAAGAACAAACATTGTTAACGTGTCCATCCTACCAAAGGCAATCTACATATTTAATGCAATACCCATTAAATTACCAATATCATTTTTTTCAGACCTGGAAACAACAATACAGAAATTAATATAGAAATATAAAAGACAAAACAATTCTTTGCAAAAGAAACAAAGGGGGTATCACACTTTCAGATGTTAAACACCACTATAAGGCTGCAATAATCAAAACAGCCTGGTATTGATACAAGAACAGGCATATAGACCAATGGAACAGGACAGAGATTTCAGAAGTGAAACCTGAATTTCTCAATCAACCCATCTTTGACAAAACCTCCACCAACAACTACTCGGTAGAGGAGAACCTATTCAGTAAATAGTGCTGGGAAAACTTAATGACCACATGCAGAATATTGAAACAGGACCCTTACCTATCACCATACACAATAATCAACACCAAATGTATCAAAGTTTTAAAAGTAAAACCTCAAACTATAAGAATCCTAGAAGAAAATGTAGGAAATGGTTAGACACATTGGAGTATGTAACCAATTTCTGATCAATTCTCCAAAAACAAATGCCATAAAAGATAAGATAGACAAGTGGGACCTCATCAAACTGAAAAACTTCTGCAAACAAAAGAAACCACCCAAAGAGTGGAGAGACAGCCATCAATGAGAACAATATTTGCCAACTATATATCTGACAAAGGTCTAACATTCAGGAACTACAAGGAACGCAAATGTGTGAAAAGAAAAAAACAAGCAACCCTATTAAAAAGTGGGCAAAGTATATGAATAGACACTTCTTAAAAGAAGACATATGAGCAGCAAACAGATATGTGAAAAAATGATCAGCCTCACTAATCATCAAAGAAATGCAAATTAAAACCACACTGAGATACCACCTAACCCCAGTCAGGATGGCCATCATTAATATCTCAAAAAACAATAGACGTTGACAAGGATGTGGAGAAAAAGGAATGCTTCTACATTACCGGTGGGAGTGCAAATTAGTACAACCTCTGTGGAAAACAATGTGGCGAATCCTAAAAAAAATCCAAAACTTGAACTTCTATATGACTCAGTCATCCCCCTTCTGGGAGTATGCCTAGAGGAAATCAAATCATTCTACGGAAAAGATACCTGCACATGCATGTTTATTGTGACATTACTTACAATAGCAAAAACATGGAACCAACCGTGCTGCCCATCAGAAGTTGACTAGATAAAGAAAATGTGGTGCATGCATATGACAAAATATTGTGTAGCCATAAAGAAAAACAAAATTATGCACTTTCAGCAACTTGAATTGATTTAGAGTCAATAATACTCAGTGATCTATCATAGAAACAAAGATCTGAGTACCACATGTACTCACTTAAAGTGAACCCTGAACATTTATCATAATACTATAGGAAAGAGATTGACAGTAGTGGGACTTTTGCCTGGGGCCCACATAACATCAGTAAGTTTACCCAATGATAAGCCAGGCAAAGTAAGGACCAAAGGGAGGCCCAAACTTTACCTGTACAATGACCACATATGTACCTAACCTTGAATTGTACTCCACATCTTTAAAATTTAAAAAAAGTACTTTTTCATGTGTCTGTTTGCTGCCCATATATCTTCTTTTGCAAAGTATCTATTCATGTCTTCTGCCCACTTTTTAATGAGGTTGTTTGTTTTCTTTCTTTTGGTGTGTTTGAGTTCCTTGCAGATCCTAGATGTTAGGCCTTTGTCAGATATACAGTTGGCAAATATTTTCTCCCTGCTCTCTAGATGGTTTCTTTTGCTTTGCAGAAACTTGTTAGTTTGATGAGGTCCCACTTGTCTATCTTATTTCTTAAGATATGGGCATTTAGGGTTCTGAATAGGAATTGGTTGCCAGTTCCAATTACCATAAGGGTGTCTCCTGCGTTTTCTAAGTTTCTTATAGTTTGAGGTTTTACATTTAGGCCTTTGATCACTCATCATCAGAGAAATGCAAATCAAAATCACATTGAAATACCACCTAACCCCAGTGAGAATGGTCATCATTAATAAAACAAACAACAACAGATGCTGGCGAGGATGCGGAGAAAAAGGAACGCTTCTTCACTGCTGCTGGGAATGCAAACTAGTGCAACCTCTTTAGAAGACAGTGTGGCAATTTCTGAAAGAACTAGAAATTGATCTTCCATATGACCCAGCAATTCCCCTATTGGGAGTATACCCGAAGGAACTCAAATCATTCGTCACAAAAGATACCTACACACATATGTTTGTTGCAGTTCTATTCACAATAGCAAAAACATAGAACCAACTATGTTGCCGATTGAAGCTGGACTGGATAAAAAAAAAATGTGGTACATATATACAATGGGATATTATGCAGCCATAAAGAAGGACAAACATATGGATTTTGCAGCAACTTGATAGATTTAGAGTCGATCATACTCAGTGATCTATCACAGAAACAAAGAATAGAGTACCATATGTTCCCACTCATAAATGGACCTTGAAAAATAATAATACTATAAGAAAGTGATTGGCAGTAGTGGGAAACTGTCAAGGGAGAGAGGATGGGATTGGCAGCTTAGGGAAACTGCTAGGGAAGGGAGGGGCATACCTCATCAACAAGGGTACCTGCATAATCAACATTTGTATCCATAACCCTGAATTGTACCCCACATCTTTATAATAATAAAAAATAAATTTAAAAAATAAAGACATAAAAAATAAATAAAATAAAATAGAAATGTGCTAGTGTGGCTCCCTAAGATAATTTGAGGAACTGAGGTTCATTTATTTGGCAAGAAATGAAGGAAGACTTTCCATAGGTTCAAAACTGAAGGCAAAAGATTTCAAATTATATCCCCAAGAATAGATGAAGACAAGCCGGGATCATTCTGAGGAAAAAAAAATGTCAGCCAGTTGTATTGTTTGTGGAAAATAATTTGCTGAGCACAATAAATGGAACCATTTATTTATCACTTTGCATATTTTCAGTTTTAGTTTTCAAAAAATTCAATTCAAGCTGTCTTAATGCTTAGATGGAAATTTATAACAGTAAATGCCTTTGAGAATAGTAAAACTGTTGCAAATCAATGACTTCAGATTTTGCTTTAGGAAATTAGAAAAAGAAAAGCAAATTAAACCCAAAAGTAAAGTAAGAAAGGAAATAATGAGAATCAAAGCAGGAAGCAACAAAATAGGAAACAGAAAAATATTTTGAAATCAGTGTTAAGAAAATCAATAAGATTGATAAATCTCAAGTATAACATAACATAACCAATTGGTATTTGCCCCAAGAATGCAAGACTGGTTTTTCATTAGAAAAATAATTATTGTAATTCACTAGATTGTCATACTAAATATTTATGTGTGTGTATATTTGTGTAAATATGTATATATATATAATATATATATATTATATATATATATACACACAAATGCACACACACATAGTCACTTCAATAGAGCCTGGAGCTAAAATGTTTGAGAAATAGGAGGAGAGACTTTGAGGAGTCAATAAATTGACAATGTAATGAAGGATAGCAGGTGGTATATTCTGGTGACTAGAGAGTAAAAAGTTTATATTTTTAGGGATATAAAAATGAGAAATACCTGGAAACTACAATAAGGATCAGGTATTTGCCTCATCTCTAGGCTTTATTTCTAAAATATAATCCAAATCCTTCCTCTTAAAAAAAAAACCCTCAGGTAATTGATAATTTTAAAAACTGTTTTTAATATGCTGAAGAAGGGTATTTATCTATAAAAAATGCACAGCTAACAATATACTTCATGGTAAAAGATTAAATTCTTCCCTCCTAAGATCAGAAATGATACAAGAATGGCTACTCTCATCACGTCTATTCAATACTGTACTGGGAGTTCCAGCCAGGAAAATTAGGTAAGAAACAGAAATAAAATTAATACAATATTTAAAAGGAAGAAGAAAAATGTCTTTATCTGAAGATGTTATTAATGTCTCTAGAAAATTTGACGAAATCTACCAACAAAATGCTACTAGAACTATTAAATCAATTTAGTAAGCATGTAGAACACAAACTCGATGCACAGAATCAATTGTGATCAACTGCTAGACTGGTGAAATGAGAAGCACAGTATATTCTTTTTCCAACAAACAACTTAGTTGGAGAAAATAATTTTTTAAATTTTTAATATCTCTGGAAATTCTAAGATCATACAACAAGCGGAAAAGTGTTCATTCAAGAAAATCTACTAAAGCTTGGTAAAATAGTAAGAATTTGTGCATTTTAATAATGGGAAATCCATTACCACCACCTCCAGTTCCATGTTATGAAACTCTACCCCAGGCTTTTGTAGCCAGGAAGATGGGGCTCACTCTCTCCCTAGCTTCAGGTATAGGGTTCTGGTTTCTTTCAGGAAGAGGTAGGTCTTCTGGTTCCATGTCACAGAAACTTTATTCCAAGAAAACTCAAACAAAATGTCTGGAGCTCCTTTCTGCCATCCAAGCTTTACTTAGATGGTAGGAAGCTCTGCTCCCAGGTGCAGCAAACTGAAAATAGTGGACTTTAATTACCCTAATCCTAGCTCTCTGACAGGGTACAGGTTATATCTTTAAAAAGTCAAGACAAGAAGACTAAGGATTACCACAAATCCTATCATCTGTGAGAACAAATGTTACATTTTTAAAGAAGCAATTTTTGTTCAGTGGAGGAGAGATTCTTTCTAAAATGAAAAGTTGGCCTTAAGGACAAAGTATTCTGCAATTTTGCCTGAAGAACTGACTTTACTTTAAACAGAACAAGAACTTTATGCCTAATAGACTTGTCAAGACAATGTGGATCTTATTAGAGAGCAATTAAAAGGACAATTTCATCTCCACGATACTAGAAGCAATGAGCCTAATAGCAGATAAATCAGAAGTTCAACTGAGAGAATCATGGAGATAACCAAGAAGGGCCTTCCTGGGACCACAGTAAATCCTGGGAGTCAGGAAGTTTGTGCACAAGTGCTAGCTAAACTGTACTCAGCCAGGATCAATAATAAAAATATGTGGGGCAAACTCAGAAATATTTTCTAAGTCATACATAGATCAATCAACAAAGGTTGGAAGTTTTCCTGGCACTAGGAGTTCAAGCCACAATCTTTGATCAAATATTGTCTGAACACTAAGCCACGTGAACACAGAAGCAACTCCAGAAAGTCAAATATAAAAATAAAATCAGATGCATCCCTGGATTTTTGGAAAACTGTGCATACACAAGGCTGCAGCCTCTCAGGAAAAAGGCAACTTATTTGGCTAAGACTAAACATGAAGCAAAATCCATAAAATCCCTAATAATATCCTCCAAGTCACTCACAGATTCAGTGGTAAAGGGCAAAAATATAACCAGCTAAGGCAATCTTAAGCAAAATCTTTGATCAATAAGAGGCTCATGGTGACACAAGGACATCCCTTAGGTAACCAGATGAAAAAACTTTTAAAAATTATTTGCACATGATTTTCAGAAGCCATACACTGTGAGGGAAATGGACAAGTCATCAAAATTAGCTCAATCAAGTCACCAATCGGACAATAACAATATCATTCACCAGTGTTTGGGGGCAGATAGAGGGAAGAATCAGTATCCAATTTGCTATTATATGTTATCTAAAATATCCATTATTTAACATAAAATTATGAGGCATGAAAAAACAGGAAAGTATGTCCCAATCACAGGAGCAAAAAAGAGTTAATAGAAATTGCCCCTTAAGAAAATTTAGATGTTGAGTTTAGCAGGCAAAGACTGCTATCACTCATCACAAAGTATTTAGAAAATACCTTGTAATAATCGAAAAGAAAAACAAAGCATAGCACAAATTATGGGATGCATCTGAAGCAATGCTTAGAGGAAAATTTATAGATGGAAATTTCTATATGAAAAAAGAATAGAGATTTCAAATCTCTAACTTAATTTTCAACCTTAACAAACTAGAAATAGAAAAACAAACTAAGCCCAACACAATCAAAGGAAAATAGATAATAAAGACTAAAGTAGAAATAATTAAATTGAGAATAGAAAATAAAGAAAAATCAAGAAAATCAAAAGTCAGCTTTGAAAAGATCAACAAAACTGACCAACTCCTAAAACATAGATGAACTTCAAAAACATTATGCTAAGTGAAAGAAGACAGACACAAAAGTAATATATTGCATGGTTCTATTTATATAAAATATTCCAGATTAGGTAAATGCAGAAAAATAGAAAGTATTATAGTGCTTGCTTGTTGTTGGGGCAAGAGAGATATGGGGAGTGATTGTTTAAATAGGTATAGAGTTTTATTTCCGCGTGATGAAAATGTTTTAGAACTACATATAAATGGTGGTTGCCCAACATTGTGAATGTAGTAAATGCTAGTGAATTGATCACTTTTAAATGGTTAAGTTAATGTTATATGAATTTCACCTCAAATTATAAAAAAATAAAGAAAAACCTTTAGCTAGACTGTTCAAGCATAAAAGGAAAGAGAATACTAAATTAATAAAAACCAGGAATGATAGAACATCCCTACTGACCTTATGGAAGCTGAAAGGATTATAAAGAAGTTCCATGAACACTTAACTATATGCCAACAAATTAGAAAAATTCAATTAAATGGACATATTCCTAGAAAGACAAATTTCTGAAAAAGTAGAAAACCTGAATAGACCTATACTAAGTAAAAGATGGACATAGTAATTCTTAGAAACTTCCCAGAAATAGAACACAGACCTGATGTCTTTACTGGCTAAGTCTAAAACATTAAAGAAGAATTAATACCAAATCTTTACAAACTCCTTCAAAATAATAAAAAAGGAAATGTTTCCCAAATCATTTTATGAAGCTACTATTATTCTAATACCAAAAGCACTTAAAGATGTAGCAAGAAAAGAAAACCACAGGCAAATATATATTATAAATAACAACACAAACTCATCAATAAAATACTAGAAAAATGAATTAAGTAAAATTATCAAAATTATTACACACCATGACAAAAATGGAACCTAAGGCACTACAAACTGCAATACTCAAGAGAGTGTGTATTGGCATGTTGATAGAAATATAGATTTAAAAAATAGAAATGATAGTCCAGAAATAAACTCCATGTGTCTATGCTCAATTGATTTTCTTTCTTTCTTTTTTTTTGATTTGGAGTCTCACTCTGTCACCCAGACTGGAGTGCAGTGGCTGCTCCCGGCCACCACAGCCTGGACCTGCTGGGCTCCGGCGATCCTTCCGCCTCAGCCTTCCAAGTAGCTGGAATTACAGGCATGCGCTATCACGCCCGGCTGATTTTTTGATTTATTGTAGAGATGAGGTCTCCCTGCCCAGGCAGATCTCGAACCTGCAGGCTCAGGCAATCTACTCATCTCAGCCTCCCAAAGGTGCGGGATTACAGGCTGAGCCACCGAGCTCGGCTTCAATTGATTTTCAACAAGGTTGCTAAAGTAATTCAATAAAGAAAAGAATAGTATTTTTGACAAATGATGCTGGGACCACTGGATACCCATATGCAAAATAATGAAATTGAACCCTTTCTTTACACCATAAACTAAAATTAAGTCAAAATGCATCACAACCTAATGTAAAAGTTAAAACTATAAAACTTCTAGAAAAAAGTATAGGTAAATCTTCACAACCTTGAGTTAGGCAATGGTTTCTCAGATATGACACCGAAAGCACAAACAACAAAATAAGAAAAGATAAATTGAACTACACAATAATTAAAAATGCTTGTGTTGCCAATGATAGCATTACAAAAATGAAATTAAAAACATCAAATTAGAGAAAATATTTGTAAATCACATAACTGACAAAAGACCAGTGTTTAGAATACATAAAGTATTCTTGCAACTCAAAAAAAAAGATAAACAGAAATGTGATAATGTTCTAAATATACATTTCTTCAAAGAAGATATATTAATAGCAAGGAAACATGTCTTTGGTACTGCGCCTAAAACGTTACCGTCATACTTGAGGTCATTCAGATTTTCTCCTCTGTTATATTCTAGGGGTTTTATGGTCTGTGATTTACATTTAGGTTTATTCTATTTTGAGTTAATTTTTAAAGGCGGTAATATCTGTGGCTACAATTACTATTTATTTTTGCATATACATGTTCAGTTGTTCTATCACCATTTACAAAAGATTATCCTTGCTCTATTGTAATATTTGTCAAAGATCAGTTGACTGTATTTATGAGTCAATTTCTTGACTCCCTACTCTGTTACACTGATCTATTTGTCTATTCTTTCACCAATACATTGCCTTGATTACTAGAGCTTTACAAGAAGTCATCACATTGGGTAGGGTCAGTTCTCTGACTTCTATCTCTTCAGTAAAGAATTGGCTCTTCTGTGTTCTTTGCCTCTTAACATAAACTTCATTTTTAAAAATGTTCACAACCACCTGTTATTTTATTTTATATTTTTCTTTCTTTTAGTTGCTTCAGGGAGTACAGATACTTTTTGGTTGCTTTGTATAATAGCAAAGAAGTCTGGGCTTTCCGTGTACCCACCACACGCATTTGTCCACATTGTACACAATAGGTGACTTTTTTATCCTTCCATCCCTCACACTCTCCTCCTTTACAGTTTCCATTGTCCATTATATCATTCTCTATATCTTTGCAGATCCTTAGTTTAGCTCCCACTTACAAGTGAAAACATGCAGTGTTGGTTTTCTGTTCCTATGTTAGTTCACCCAAGATGATATTCTCCAATTCCATCCAAGTTGCTGCAAAATAAATTATTTCCTTTTTTGATGGCTGAATAGTATTCCACAGTGTATACATATTACATTTTCATTTTCCACTGATAAGTTTATGGACCTTTAGGCTTATTCCACATTTTGCAATTGTTAAATGTGCTGTAATGAACAGGTGTCTCTCTTTTTTAAAAATAATTACTTCTGTTCCTTTGGGTAGATACCTAGCAGTGGGATTGCTGAATTAAGTGGTAGATCTACTTTTGTTTATTTGAGAAATCACCAAACCAGTTTCCACAGACGTTGTACTAACTTACAGTTAGTACAGTTAGTACAGTTAGGGATAAGTGTTCCCTTTTCACCACATCTGCACCATCTATTGTTTTTATGATTTTTTAAATAATGGACATTCGACTGGTGCAAAGTGGCATCTCATAGTAATTTTCATTTGCATTTCCCTGATTATTAGTGATGTTGGGCATTTTTTCTTTTCTTAATTTTAATTTTTGAAACTTGGGGAACAATTCAGGGTTAGGCATACAAATGGCCATTGTACAGATAAAGTTTGGGCCCTGGCCTGGTGCAGTGGCTCAAGCCTATAATCCCAGCACTTTAGGAGGCCGAGGTGAGAGTGTTGCCTGAGCCCAGGGTTTCGAGACCAGCCTGGGCAAATGGGAGAGACCTCATCCCTACAATAAAAAAAAAAAAGAAATGAAAAAATTAGCCATGAATGGTAGCACGTGCCTGTAGTTCCCACTACTTGGGAGGCTGAGGCGGAAGGATTGCCTGAGCCCAGCAGGTCAATGCTGGGGTAGCCATGAGCATGCCACTGCACTCCAGCCTGAGCATTGGAGTGAGACTACAATTTTAAAAAAAAGTTTGGGCCTCACTTTGGTCCCTACTTCACCTGGTTTTAGATTGGTTCCCTTATTGATGAAGTGTGCCCCCCGCCCCAGGCAGTTTCTCACTACTGTCAGCCTTTTCATATAGTATTATGATAATTGTTCAGGGTCCACTTATAGGTAAGAACATGTGGTACTCAGTTCTTTGTTTCAGTGACAGATAACTGAGTATTATAGACTCTAAATCCAACTAAGTTGCTGCAAGTATTTTTTCATGTTTGTTGGCCATTTGTATGTCTTCTTTGAAAGATGTTTGTTCATGTAATTTGCCCATTTTTAAATGTAGTTATTTGCATTTTTTCTTGCTGATTTATTTGAGTTTTTATGGATTCTATATGTCTTTTATTATATGTACAGTTTGTGAATATCTTCTCCCATTCTGTAGATTGCCTATTTGCTTTGTTGATTATTCCTTTTATTGTGCAAAAGATTTTTAGTTTAATCAAGTTCCACTTGTTTATTGTTGTTTTGTTGCATTTGCTTTAGAGTTTTAACCATAAATTATTTGCCTAGACGGATTTACAAAAGAGTTTTTCCTAGGTTTTCTTCTAGGATTTTTATGTTTTTAAGTCTGACACTTACATGTTTAATACATCTTTAATACCTTTGGTATATGGGAAGAAATAAAGATCAAGTTTCATTTTTTTGCATGTAGTTATCTAATTTTTCCAGCACCATTTGTTGAGTAAAGTATTCTTTTCCCTGTGTGTGTTTGTCTGTATTGTCAAAGATCAATTGGTTGTAGGTATTTGAGTTTATTTCTGGATTCTCTATTCTGCATCGGTCATGTACTGCCAGAGACCAGCTTCAGCCGGGTTCAGGGTACCCCAAAGGTGGAGACAGCGTCGGCAATTGGGGGAAAGAAGAGAGAAAGAAAGAGACTGGACTCCAGTCTAGTGCAGAAGCGAATGAGTGTTATTGGGAATTACAACGGGTCTTTTATACACAAAGTGAGATGTGGGAGGGCATCCCCCACCCACCAGAAACCTTAATCCATGAAAACTTAATCAATGATTGCCTTTAAACCCTTTTCATATGATAATCTTAAAATCCCATAACAAAGGATAACCTAATCTGTGACTGACATATTCTATAAACCTTTTTCATACTAAGCTGATTGATTTATGCCAAGTTAAACAATTCTATAGAAGCTTAAGTGTTTACTTTACAAACGAAAGTGGCCCATACCAGAATGTTTGGAATGTGACCCAGTCCAAAGTTCACAGTGGGCTACCTGCAAGTAACCCAGCCGCATTCTTTCAACAAAATGGCTGTCTTCTAAAACTATATTCTACAATTG